>NC_057390.1:40249607-40531572 GCF_019320065.1 Cervus canadensis
GAAAAACACTTAAACATTAAATACCTGTGTAATACACAGGAATCAAGTATTGAGCAGAAGTACTAAACATGTGGTAGGGACGGTTAGTGTTACAGGAGTCTGGAGGCAAAGAAGGCCAAGAAACACTGGTAAAATTTTGATTTAGAAAGACTTAAACCAGGGCTCAAAGGAGAAGCAATTTTCCACAGTAGTTGAGAACTGTAGAGATGGCTGTCTATTCTTGTTCCCTCTAAACCTATAGGTAGATTTGACCTTAGTTAGGGAAGTTTGGGGGCCCTGACCACCATCACATATAATGCCTTACATTGCTCTTCTTGGACCTGGGCCAACATGAGAAGACGCCACTTCAACCCCAAATGTGTCCCTTTTAGCATTAAGGGCAATAATGTTACTTCCTTCATCTAGTTAATCCATCCTGTTCTACACTAAAACATCTTCATCCATAAATCATCTATATATTCTTCTAGGCCTAAGCCAAACAGCATCTGCTGCTCCTCTAACTAAATGAAATTAAAGTGTCGCAGTTAAAGTTTCTGGGGCCACCACCTGAATATGGAAGACCACAAATAGTTGCTAGTTTCCAATTCTCTGGAAGATACAGAGCATTGGACCACTAAGTCTTTGTTTCATCTTTCTCCAACTTGAAAAAGGTTGGAAAACTAAAACTATGTCCCCAGTTTACCTTGCACTTAGAATTCAACATAAATTAAATGGAGTCAAATCTATGAGATTTAGGAGGGTAGAGGTGAAGCCATGAAAACACCAGGCATTGCTTGTCCATTTTCCAGTTTTCCTGAATATGTTGACAGGCATTGAGGTGTTTACAGGGGTGCCTCCTTGACCCCAGTTCCTTTCTTAGCTCTACAGGCAGCTTTAGAGGGTATAACTGCTCTAGAGAACCCAAGTCATTCTCAGAAATATCCTGAAAGCTCAGTGTAGAACCTAGCTTTGACTCTTCTACTATATTTTAAGTACTCAGTTTCCTGTATTAAATTCTGCTTAAATTAATTTGATTATCTTCTCTTTCCTCGCTGATAAAATAAATTCTGATAGAAACAGCTATAGAAGTTTGGAAACTCACTTGTAAGCTGGTGATAATATACTGCTGTACACCATAGTTAATTACACATGGCTACATGTGTTCTCTTGCCTATGGTGCTATACACCATGCCATATAGGACAGAACCAAAAGTACAAGGCAGGATAGCCACAAAAATGGATTAAATGACTGCATTCAGTTTCCCAAATAGGATCCCAGGCAACATGAAAATTACCTAAACTCTTTAGTTCTTGTCCCTCTCCTGGATCACTCGTTCTCTACTCTTCAACCAATAATTTGATAGGGGAACTAAATATACTGACACATCACACCATTTCCAATCTGCTTTTTAAAGGTTGGGTGGGGTTGAGGGAGGAGAAGCCTTGGTTTGTGTGTGTTTATGGGTTTTCTATTACCCTGAGATCTTCATTCCAATGACCACAGTTACCTGAAAATGGGATTTCATATATCAGTTTGCTGGAGGAGAAGCCTTTATGGTGATATGAAATAGGTAAGCAAGAATCAGGCTGATAATTTGATAGTGCCTACACTTGAAGCAATAAGATGATGCCAAAGGATTTTATTATTGTTGGCCATTTCTGCAAATCTCATCATAATTTCTATAATTAAACATGTTTGTAGTTAAAATATAAGACAGTTAACAGGAGATCATAAGCTTGAATTTTGTAAGCTGCCTCTACCCACAAGCCTTGGGAGTTTTGAGACATTTTAGCTATTTTGTGATGCAGTTATTATCCTCTTCAGGCTTCAACTCACAAATATCGGGTTCATTTTTGGTTTTTTTACCCAATTTGCAAATTATCTAGCTCTTAATCATTATCAATTAGCAAAGAAAGCAGCTAAATATTTTTGTTAGTATTAATTTCCTTTTCCTGTATTACACAATCCTAATCCATTCCAAGTACTTGCCTAAGAAATGTAAAAATAATGAACACTGAGAAAGTAAAAAACAAAACAAAAAACCACGGATATTGATTCATTGTTGAAGACCAGCCCTAATCTAAAACAAAAACAGGACACAACATAGTGTATAAAAATGCCACTCCTCGGTCTTATATATGGTTTTTGAAATGTATGACTAAGAAATATTTTTCAGACCCTTCCATTCCACTGCCTCCCACTTAGTCCCACTCTGCAGAAGTCCACATGTCATTATATTCCAACATTTAAACAGCTGCCTGGCAAAGACATATTTGGCTTTCCCCCAAATGCCCATATGTCCATGTCATGCAGATGCAGATGTTACTGGAAGAAGGTGTGTCATGCATTAAATGCCTGGATGGTCTGAGTATGTGGACATGTGCTCTTGATGGCACTGTTACTTAACTGGGTTCTTCTTTAGCTCAGACCTAATTTCTAGTCCTGTCCTTTAGTGAGGGTAGTACTGAAATGCACAAGTGTCACCTCCATTCATTTAGTGAGAAGCTACCATATTTATAATTAAGGAAAAGTAAACTATCAGGAGGAAGCAACCGTCTCCAGTTGCCTTGTGCTTCCCTCAGAAAGGGGCTGAGCCCGTAGAAAGGAAGCCAGACTTTTAACCAAGAGGGTCCTACACCCTACACGGTGAAATGAAATACACATTTCACTCCTTAATTCATTCTTTTACTTTCTGTGTGCTAAACACGAGGATTATTGACATGAAGAAGTATGATCCCAGCCTTCAAGAGCTCACAGTCTCCTGAGGGAAACAAACACATCAAGATATCTGCCCTGCTCAGGGGTACTTCCGGCCTCACAGGCACCCGCAGTGCACTCTGGGAGGATCGAGCAGGTGCAACCGGAAGAGAAGCCTTGAACATGTTCTCAGTAAATACGTGAACTTCTCTCAAAATGTGTTGCAGTGGCAGTGGAGGACAAGTTGATGTCATTATATTCCTTTTAGAGAGGGGAGGAAAAAAAAAAAAACTGGAAGTAAACTTTTCCACAGCCATCATACAGAGCTGAGATTAGAACCGTTTCTGAAGGCACAGTGACTCAGCCCAACAAAATAGATGTGCTGTTCCAAGCATTGCTTGGCAAAACGCCCTCCTTGCCATGAGTAGAAAAGATGCTACATCTTGTTTCATATTCAGAATATGTTATATAACCCAGTTGGAATTCACTGAAACTATGTTCTCATTTCATTCCAGACCCTTTAGGGACACCTGGAAATGAACTGTGGGCAACAGACCACCTGTTTCTGTATTTATAGTTTCTTTTCCAAAGGCATTTCTTCCTCTTAACACCCCTCTTTGTGTTAAGGTAGATACCATTTCCTGTCATGCAAAAGCAAAAGGTTAGAATCAACTGTGAGTCTTTTCTTTATTCCTCCTACTCCTATCTACTCATAACCTAAGGTTTACTCATTCTTTCTGAGTGTCACACACCCAGAAATACACTTATCCTCTTTGCTATCCCCTGCCCCACCATTCACATAACATGACACACCACCTCCTAATTCTGCCCATGGCACCCCTCCTACCTGCCCATCAGCTATCCTGATTTACACTGTCTGATTTGTCTTCCTACATTTCTCCTGTCATCAATGAATCATCAACCTCATGCCAAAACCTTAAACACTCTCTTCGTACAAGAAATACTCTTAGCCCAATCCCTATCCGCTTTCAGGACTCATGTTCATTGGTCTCCTTCTCAATTCCTGACCCAGTCATTTTCTTGTTCTTGTCCATTCACCCGGAGTTCCGAGTTCCGTTGTGGATCATGCCACTGGCCTTTCCTGGATTACTTTACATATGTGTGTGTGTGTGCTCAGTCATATCAGTTGTGTCTGACTCTGTGATTCTTCTATGGACTGTAGCCCGCCAGTCTCCTCAGTCCGTGGAATTCTCCAGGCAAGAATACTGGGGTGGGTTGTCATGCCTTTCTCCAGGGGACCATCCAGACCCAGAGATTGAACCAGTATATCTTGCATTACTGGCAGATCCTTTACAGACTGAGCCACCAGGGAAGCCCTGGATTACTTTACATCTACTACAAAATCCCACTCTTTGACTCTGCCTCAGCCTCTGGAAATCTTTCCTGATTGCTAATTACATTTTCCTACTACTGTGAGCTCTCAAATGCCTTATAAGCCATACCCTTAATGTGGACTTCACCTTAGCAAGCTTGATTGGGAAATGCTGTCTCATTACACCTATGCATCAGACATTCCTGCTGCTGCTGCTGCTGCTAAGTCACTTCAGTCGTGTCCGACTCTGTGCGACCCATAGATGGCAGCCCACCAGGCTCCCCTGTCCCTGGGATTCTCCAGGCAAGAACACTGGAGTGGGTTGCCATTTCCTTCTCCAATGCATGAAAGTGAAAAGTGAAAGTGAAGTCACTCAGTCGTGTCTGACTCTTAACGACCCATGGACTGCAGCCTACAAGGCTCCTCCATCCATGGGATTTTCCAGGCAAGAGTACTAGAGTAGGGTGCCATTGCCTTCTCCATCAGACATTCCTACTGAGGGCTTAATGTATGCAAGTCATTGTGACAAATGTCTTCCTTATTTCATCTTAATAAAATCTTGCAAATGTCTCATCAATAAGATAATAAATAAATAAATCCCTGTAGGACTTAGAGCCACACAGCTAGCTAGCATTCTATCTGGACTGGGAGCTCAGGTCTGTCAGACTGTAGGTCCATACAGTTTCCCTTGTGATCTTATACCAAAAGTTCTTTGATTTAAAAAAGAAAAATTACTATGCCTAGGACCTCTTTAGAACTCACTAGCCATTGAAAGTGAAAGTGAAAGTGAAAGTCACTCAGTCATGAACAACTCTTTGTGACCCCATGGACTATACAGTCCATGGAATTCTCCAGGTCAGAATACTGGAGTGGGTAGTCTTTCCCTTCTCCAGGGGATCTTCCCAACCCAGGGATCGAACCCAGGTCTCTCGCACTGCGGGTGGATTCTTTACCAGCTGAACCACAGGAAAGCCCAAGAGTACTGGAGTAGGTAGCCTATCCCTTCTCCAGGGGATCTTCCCAACCCAGGAATTGAACCAGGGCCTCCTGCATTGCAGGCAGATTCTTTACCAACTGAACTATCAGGGAAGCCCATTAATATAAGACAAATCCATAATGGATATATATTACTTAATTGTTTCACTTTAAGGGTGTTCTGTAACCTCAATTTTGAGAAAGAATAACTGGAGTTTAAGCCAACTATAGGCTTTATAGGATCAGGCTTCCTTGGTGGCTCAGCTGGTAAAGAATCCGCCTGCAATGCAGGAGACCTGGGTTTGATCCCTAGGTTGGGAAGATACCCTAGAGAAGGGAACAGCTACCAACTCTAGTATTTTGGCCTGGAAAATTCCATGGACTCTATAGTCCATGAGGTCATGGGGTTGGACACGACTGAGCAACTTTCACCTTCACTATACAGGCTCTAAATGTCTAGTTACATTTCGAGTCTCAAGAAGTATACACCTGAATCCAACCCCAATAGAAGTGTATGACTGCAGATTTGGCCACTGTTGGGAGAGGGAAGATCTTAAAAATCACTCCTGTAAGTGAGTAAACAGAAGGTTGAATGTGTCTCCTAGACCTTTCCTCCTTGCCATTAGATTTGAGGTTATGATGCTGAAACATATCCTTCAGTTTATGCTTTGACATAGAGGATAATGACATCAAATTTGTGAATTTATATAGAACTGCTCTTTGTAAACTGGTCCTCTGGGAAAACCTTCTGTCATTTATCTCCAATGCAATTAGGCCATCCCAAGTGGCCCCAATGAGAAGTGGTGACCAGTTATATTGTCATTGTGCCAGAGAGAGCGGAAAATCCATCTTGAGACAAATCTCCTTCATATGTAGAAAATTCTTCATTATACCAGATCAGAAATAGGAGCATCAAGCATCTGAGGTTCCTCAAAACACTGAGGAGAGATATGACTTGCTTTGAGTTCAAAAAGTTGGTATCTGCATAGCCAGTGATTAAGGAAATTTTTTGTAAAACTCAGAGGTTCTGTGAAGATTTTGGCTACTAAGAATATCAGTCTCTTCGAGGAAAGATAACTAGAGTTAGGTTAAAGAATAATATTTGCATCTTCACTGTGGGTGCATGAAGCTATACACCACTAGAGTTAGCTAATATTATGCAGGCTTTGAAAAGAGACGTTTTGTGACTAGGACAACCTAGGGAGAATAAAAAGTCTGATTTGATGAGAAGCCTCTGGTAAAATTAGAACCTGTTTCTATGCTTATTTCATAGAAAATAGAAAGTAATGAAAATTGAAAGAGTGGCAGAGGAATCTTGCAAAAATCTTGACAAGATGGCAATCTAGAATTCAATAGAGCTGATTTTGTCTTTCTCTATGGTTTCATCAATTTTTTTCTCATCCTTCCCATTTCTTTTTCTTTCTTTCTCTCTCAAATAGAGACACATTTCTCAGTATATTCATTTTATGCATAAAAACAATATTTTCAGAGTGTGTATAAGCTTTTAAAGAAGAGACTCTTGCATTGAACAACAGGGAGACTATGCTCATCAACAACCCCTCAACAAACATTTATATTCTGGTGTGAACTCTTAACTAAAGGAGAAGAGTAAGGTTCTATAGAGAGGGAAAGTGGTTGATTATAGGCAAGATTCAAGGACTAGGCTGTCAGATGGCACTTGTCTGGATATCATGATTTAGAAATGGTTTATTATATCAAGAGCCAGGTAAAAAACCTGGACACCAGCATTTTAACATGGGGGGTAAAACAGAAGCTGAAACCAGAGCACAAAGCATGACTGAAGTGTGTTACCCACAGAGGACAGTTAATATCAATGTCAGGAGACATGGAATTAACCAATTTGAATCAGCACAGCATTCATTAATTGCCTCGATCTAATGGGTGCCATACTCTGCTTCACAGGCTTCAGAGTGTAAATACAGACAGGATCAGATTCAGTAGACCAAGGCAGTCAAAGTTGGGGTTCAAAAGAAGAAATCAAGAGAGGAAAGCGAAGTCTTAATCCCAGGTCCTTCAGAAAAACACTTGTAAATTGCTATTGAATCAACCACAATATGAAGTGGTCTGCTTATTTCAGAGGACCAGTGTTTGATCCCTGGGCATGTTTAGGACAGGCCAGGGGTTCAGTCTGATTCTGCAAGCTAGGAGCAACTCAGGTCAGTGAGGACCTTTTCTCTAGCTGCCCAGTTTAACATAAGAGAAGAAATAGTATCATGGAAGTGGGTGGGACTTCTCATAGAGGTGTTGTAAGTGGTAGTGGTAATTATACACATGAAGCATGGAGTACACTTCCTGGTGAATAATAAAGTACTCAGATATTCTGAATATGTGTCGCTGTCAAAGGACAATCTGCTTTACGTTAATCCTTTGGGTCCCTATTTTAGTCTCCATCCCTAATTCTTCTTCATTGTGCCCTTATGCTATATGGATTTTGTTTTCATAGCAACACAAATACACACACACACACACACACACATATGGCTTTGCATGTGAAGTTAGATGATATTTTTAAGTTAATGTTTTATTCTTTTCATGGTCATAAATGTGCTAGGAAGAGCAGGCCCTGATGAAACACTTGTGTTCTGGAAGAAAGCCTTAATGTTCCAATTACTTCTTTTTCCACTCTCAGGGTAGTTTGTTAGAACACCCTGTTTCCCATGTGGTCTGTGTATTGGCATAGTTTCTTGGAGTCCATCTGATGCTTTCTCACACAGCCTGGGAGTCTCGTGCATGAGCCCATGGAAGCTGTAACAGGTCCTGAAATTCTATCACAGGTCAGGTTTTTTTGGCCACAGTGTAAGCACCTCTGTGTCCAGCTAGAAGAATGAGTAGTTCATTGAAATTGTTAACTACAGATGTATTTTCCACCTATGGGCTACCATGCAACTTCTTGCCTAGAAGTACAATTAATATCTCCTTATAGATGTGTAGAATAGACCTCTCAATCATCATTTGTCTTCAAGATGAACTTTTTTGTTTTTGAAAATTGTGAGGCTGATTCAGAGACACTCTTCTGTGTCATCTTTGGCATGATATTTAACCTCTTTCAGCCATAGTGTTCTCATCTATAATACTGGCAAAATAGCACCTTCCTAATATGAACTTTTTCAGACTTACAAGTATACATGAAAGTGAAAGTGAAGTCGCTCAGTCATGTCTGACTCTTTGTGACCCCATGGACTGTAGCCTACCAGGTTCCTTCGTCCATGGAATTTTCCAGGCAAGAATACTGGAGTGGGTTGCCATTTCCTTTTCCAGGAGATCTTCCCAACCCAGGGATTGGATCTGGGTCTCCTGCATTGTAGGCAGACACTTTACCATCTGAGCCACCAGGGAAGTCTACATAAGTTGTCTTAAAAATCAAGGGATCTAAGGGTTACAAGACCAGTAAGTGGGGAAAAAATAGTTTTCAACATCTATGTGCTGGGAAAACTCAATATCCACGTGAAAAGGAATGAACTTGGATCCTTATCTAATACCTCATAAAAAATTAACTCAAAATGGGTCAGAAACTAAAGTGTAAGACCAAAAATCTATAAAAGTCTTAGATATAAATACACGGCAACATTTCATGACATCATTGGTTTTGGCAATTATTTCTTGCATATGATATGAAAAGCACAAGCAACAGAAGAACAGACAAACTGAATTCCTTGAAATTTTTAAAATTTTGTGTGTCAAAACACTATCAGGAGAATAAGAATTAAATCCACAGAGTGGAGGAAAATTTTGCAAACCATATGTCTGATGAAGAGTAATATCCAGAATATAAAGAGAATCCCTAAAACTCAATAACAAAAAACAGCCCAGTTCTTAAATGAGCAAAGCACTCAAAGACATTTCTCCAAAGAAGATATATAAATCACTAATAAGCACATGAAAAGATTCTCAACCTAACTGATCATTAGGAAATGCAAATCAAAACTACTTCCCTGGCAGTTCAGTAGTTAAATCTTAACCCTCCAATGCAGGGGGCACAGGTTTGATCCCTGGTCAGGGAGCTAAGATCCCACATTCCCTGAGGCCAAAACATAAAAAAGAAGCAATATTGTATACTATAATAAATTCAATAAAGACTTTGAAAATGGTCCACATCAAAACAATCTTAAAAAAAAACACAGAACAGACTTTGGACTTTATGGGAGAAGGCGAGGGTGGGATGATCTGAGAGAACAGCATTGAAACATGTATATTATCAAGTGTGAAACAGATCGCCAGTCCAGGTTGGATGCATGAGACAAGTGCTCGGGCCTGGTGCACTGGGATGACCCAGAGGGATGGGATGGGGAGGGAGGTGGGAGCGGGGATCAGGATGGGGAACACATGTAAATCCATGGCTGATTCATGTAAATGTATGGCAAAAACCAATACAATATTGTAAAGTAATTAGCCTCCAACTAATAAAAATAAATGGAAAAAAAAAAAGTTGAAAGAAAAAAGTAAAAAAAACAAAACAAAACACAGAGATACCAAATCACATTCATATGGTTACTATCAAAAAAATAGAAAAACAAAACATGTGTTGACTAGGATGTGAAAAAATTAGAACCCTTGAACACTGTTGGTAGGATTGTAAAATGGTGCAGTTGCTGTGGGGAAAAAAAAAAGTATAGCAGTTCCTCAAAAAATTAAAAATAAAATTACCATGTGAACGAGCAATTCTGCTTCTGGGTCTGCACCCCACAGAATTGTAAGTAGGGCCTTGAATAGATATTTGTACGCACATGTTCATAGCAGCATTAATAATAGCTAAGATGTGGAAGCAATCAAAGTGTCCATCAATGGAAGAAAGGATAAGCAAATTGTTTTATGCATATGTAGTTGAATATTATTCAGTCTTATAAAAGGAAGGGAATTCTGACATATGCTTCAACATGAAAGAAATTTACAGACCTGCTAAGTGAAATAAGCTAGTCACAAAAAAGACAAATTTGCATGTTTCCACTCTTATATGAGGTCTTAAAGTAGCCAAAATAAAAGGCATAGAAAGTAGAATGATGGTTGCCAGTGGTTGGCAGGAGGAGGGAATGGAAAGTTATTATTTAATAAACAGGGAATTTCAGTTTTACAAGATGAAAAGAGTTTTGGAGATGGATGGTGGTGATGATAGTACAAATTGTAAATGTACTTAATACCACTGAAATTTACACTGAAAAATTGTTAAGATAAGTTTTGTGTTACCACAAAAATTTTAACCCCAGCGGATCCATGAAATAGCAAGTCACCTCAGAATAAACTGGGGACTTGGGGATTGACTGGATGCATGAGTTTGAGTCTAAGAACTTTGTAGAAGAGAATCCCTTGGTCTTCAGTGGCTACTTGAGTGATCATTGTCCTATGTCTTATGTTACCTAGAAAACCAAGACATACAGCATTTTAGGCTCTGTGGAAGGTATATAATTAGCATAAAACATAGCTCTTGTCCTCAGTGAGGTTGTAGTTCAGTTGAGGAGAGAAAAATCATACTTCCTTTCTTAGTCCCCTTCAGCTCTTCTGTCTTGTTTAGCTGCCTTAAAGAAAGCCTCATGCCTTGCAAAGTTTGACCTATTTTTCATAGGAAGAAGCCTGCAGATCAGAGGCAGCAACTATTAGTCTTGCTAAAATTTCTCATATAATGGAGGAAATTTTAGAGTGTGAAGTAAAACACATCCCAAGCTAAATTGGGAGCCCCAAAGCAAGCCCATGTAAAAGCACATCCTTTAAGGTTGAGTTCTCAGTCTACCAGACTGACTCACCAAATAGAACTTACCCTAAAGTGAAGCCTCCTTCCTTTTCCAGTAATCAACTTTAAAAATCTTCCATTTTCCCCCTCTTGTTTCCGTACTACTTAAAACTCTGATCTCCAAAGCTTTGTTGAGGCTTTGGAAAAATCGGAGGTCAATAACTTAGGGACCCAGTGTCTAGTGCTTCTTTCTTTGATTCTCTGTAAGTAAAAAGCAGGAAATTTACCTGTAGGAAAGTCAGCACCAAGAACATTGCTATGGGTGCTTCTTTTCACATCCTTTAAAAGGAGGGACTTCACAACATTATATGGCAAGCTTCAGAGAAATCAAAGGCAAACGGGTATACAAACTATGGAGGTTCTCATTATTGGGGGTCTCTGATTTTGAGAGCTCAAGCCTAGATTAATAAAAAAGTGGAGCATTTGTGGAATCAGCAGATAGTTTGGATAGGGAGAGGAATGGGGGCTGGGAAATATGCTTTTTCTATTGCCAGATCCACAGCTTTTTCTAATTTAGTGATCCAGTTATGTTAACTTTCAGTGGATTTCATTTCCCACCACACCACTTCTTTTCTTTCCCTTCTCTCCCCCTTCTTTCTTGCTCTTCAGGTTGCTTCTGTCTGTAACACCAACAATAATCACTGTGGTATTGTTGGCGTAGGCAGTTTTGAAGAGTCAGAAGTGTGCTGTAATTGAAGAGTTCATTACCAAGATCAGTTGGTTCCCTGATTACAGTGGCAAGGTGAAATATTTATCCTCACCAAAAAGCTCCCCCACAACCATTTCCGAAGTCACCCACTTTTCACTCTTCTTTTTTTTTCATTCGAACCCCAATGAGCTTGTCAGCAAAATTAAAGGTATGTCATTCACATCGTGCCTGCATTGCAAGGACTATAAACCTGCCAACCTCTTTGATGAAATAAAAGAGTTTTATTTATGATTCATGTAGGAATATGAGGTTATTTTTATTCCGTCAGTACACTAATAATCACACGAGGGCTCGGGAAATGAGGAGCCCAACTGACAGGGAAGGTTCTGATAAAGGGGAGCCCTCTAGGGTGTTTGCCCCTCTTTGTAATCTCCTTTCTAGTGTGAGGTTATGAGCATGGCAGAGTGTGAGCCAGATATAAGGCTTGGCTGCAGGAACAAAGACAGTTGCAATCCATCAGGACTTGGGTTGCCATTCGATGAAGGGGAGGAAGAAAAAAAAAAAAAAATGCAGTCCCTTCAACGAAAAAAAGTTTTGCTCCGGCCTCAGGTTAGCAATTTGGAGCCTCCCCAGTTTCCTGTGATGTCTCCAGTTCAAAAGACAGCCAATCTTCCAGTCTGCACTCCTACTGGGCATTCTAGCCAAAGTTAAAAAAAAAATAATAGTATAAAAAGATGAGTAAAAGAAAGAGAAAGGAAGAAAAGCCAATTGGCCAGATTCCTTCCATAATCATTAACCATTTGTTCCTGCCACCCAATGTCCTTGGTTAAGGTGATCTGACTTAAAGGCAAACAAATGTGGCTGAGTCTATTTCAAAGGACACCCTTTTCTTCTGATTTCAAACACTCCCATAATTTGGGGTCCCTTTCATCTTTGTTCCTGCTCTAGGAAGTGCTTGGAAGTTATTTTAATTCAAGTTGGGGGTAAATTCTCATTCCTGCCCAGTCCTCCCATTGAGATGACCTCAAGCAATTCTGAATAAAAAGTTATCACTGCATGAATTGGGCAGCATTAAGACCTGTGATTTGTGCAACAGTGACATCTTGGCAAAGAAACACAAAGGCCTACAATCTACTGACGTTGAAGTGCAAGGAAGTTCACTGGAGGAAGGAAAATAATACTAATCCTTTATTCAATAGACAGTGAGTAAAATGAGGTGCTTTTTTTTTTTAAGGTTAAGTAAGTGAAAATTAATAGAGGAGGAAATGGCAACCTACTCTAGTACTCTTGCCTGGAGAATCCCATAGACAGAGAAGCCTGGTGGGTTACAGTCCATGCAGTCGCTAAGAGTCAAACATGACTGAAGTGACTTAGCACACATGTGTGGAAGTGAAAAGTAAATTTAAAATGGCAGTATCTGTTCAAATGAGGCAGGGTTGGTTATCTAAAGGGACCCACTGAAAGAGTCATTTTAATGGCAAAGTGCCAACTGGTGTTATCTGCATGTGTTTATGTAAATATATATGTGTATGTCATTCTAGGGAAGTCACACCAGCAGGGACACTGGTTTGAAAATTAAGGGTCCTGGCTGTTCCTTCAGAACTGAGATTTCAGTTCTCCAGGGTTTGTCTTCCTCATACTACAAGACAGGGCACCTATTCTAAGGATTTGATTGCAGTTGTCGAAACATGGTTTGTGAGATAACGAAACATTCTTCCAATTACCTGGAAGTATTGTTTCCAGAAGTAAAACTTTGATTGTACCTCAAAGTAACTACAGCTTGGGCTATACTTCCTGCGAGAAGGCATAAACAATGTTTCAGCCCAGGACGTCTGCTTGGGCACTTGGGACAAGTGATTGAAGTTTCACCTGTCACCCTGCACTATTAAGAAAATCAGAGAAAAATGCTTTTCTTGGGAACTGTCTAGTTAAAATCATTAATCTCTTCAGGGAGCCAATTTTTTCTTTCAGTTTCAATGCATAAGCTAATAAGGGAACCCTTAGTTTAAGAGAAGTGGCATGTTTGAAAGCAGCCTTTGCCGGAAGCCCAGGAATCCCATACATTATTCTAGTCTTTGTTCCATGGCTCAACTTCCGTGTGGGCTTTAGCAAATGGCCTAACATCTGTGTGTGCCTTAAGGTCAACGTCTTTAGAACATGATTCTCCTAGCCTCTTGATTGACTGCTTAAATGACAAACGGGTGTGAGTATTTGGGACAGGATAAAGCTTGATACAGGCTTCCCTGGTGGCTCAGACGGTAAAGAATCCACCTGCAATGTGGGAGACCTGGGTTTGATCCCTGGGTTGGGAAGATCCCCTGGAGAAGGGCATAGCAACCCACTCCAATATTCTTGCCTGGAGAATTCCCATGGACAGAGGTGCCTGGCAGGCTACAGTCCAGGGGATTGCAGAGTCGGACACGACTGAGTGACAAAGCGCACACACACACACAAAGCTTGGTAGGTACAGAGTCAAGCTGTTTCAAGTGTGAAATTCTAGCTCAAAAACGGGCTCTATCATAGTGTGTGCCATCCAGTCTTACATCTGGGTTCTAGAAAGTGTTCCTCATCTAAAGATAGAAGCTGTCATTTCTCTTGTTGACTTTGGATGGGGAAAAACTATGAATGACGGAGCCCAGATGGGCAACTGTTACATCTTACACTGTGCCACTCCCCCCAACAGATTTTATTACAGAAAACAGCTTCCACGTGGTCACTGTCAGAACAAAGTGGGAGAATTCCTGAGCCCCCAAATATTCTAGAATTATCTAGTTCATGGCATCCAGAGATTCCAGGTCAGTTCAGTTTAGTTCAATCACTAAGTCGTGTCCGACTCTTTGCGACCCCATGGACTGCAACACGCCAGGCCTCCCTGTCCATCACCAACTCCTGGAGTTTACTCAAACTCATGTCCATTGAGTCAGTGATGCCATGGCCTTCTTTATTTTTATTGAAATTACACAGAAATGATGTCTCCTCCCTCTTGGTAGCACTAGATAACTGACAAAAACAGTTGCTATGGAAGTATTTAAGAAATCACAGCACTTCTCCAGTCCCAAAGAGTGATCTTTAAATGCAGCCTCTTTCACCCTGCATGAGAAAATACTGAGATGTCTGAGGAAGTGGTCCTGCACCTTCATTCCCACAGCCAGAAAGTACACCTGCCCCAGTGCCAGGAGGTACAGAAGGTAACTTCTCCATCAGCCCTAGATTTCATTTTCCTGGAGCAGGGAGGTTCATTACACTCCCGTTATCAGCAGTGAGGTTTACAGCTGAATCCATAAGAGATATCCTTGCGAAACACGAGCTGAGAGAGAGGCACTGCGTCTCACCATTAATAAGCCCTCTTCTGGGATACGGCATTAGCGAGATTCAGCGGATCATGGAGCACAGGGGTATCATTTTTACATGATTACTCTAAATTCTTAAACCAGAGGCTTAAGAGAGAGGCTTCTTACAAAAGCAGCCGTGGGAATTGTTGAGTGATTGGTACAACACTTGCAGTGGGTTAAACCACTTCAGGTAGCTCCACTTGTGGGGCTTACAACCAAGGTATTTAGCAACCTGCTTTATAAAGGAAGGGGTGAGGGAGCAGGAAGAAGGAAAGGGATGTCATGAGGTAAGGGGAAAGATTTACTCTGTTCGCCTTGGTGGGGGGCCCTCCTCATTCACAGCACCCGCAGCCCTGGTGAGCCCCACTCCTGCCCCTGCTATATTTTCCTGGCTTCTCACCGGTTCCAAGTTTGGAATTATCTGCTTTTAGATCACTAATGCCACTGCTTGTCTTTAAAGAGGCTGACACTTGTCTCCATAAATTCACCTTCTTCCTTCTCTGAAAAATGAGAGGCCGGGTTAGACTGACTGATGCAGACAACCAGGAACCTGCCCTCTTGGCACAGACTGATATTTTCTAAAATAACATTGATCTGCCAAAAAGAAAGACCTGATGCTATTTCTTTTATTGGTCCCAATACCAATGACTCCCGAAATCTACAGAGAAAACCTTCCCTGAGCTGCTATGTTAAGTGTGCTGGGGGGTGCTCTGCCAGACCTCTCTGTCTGGGCATCGACTGGAGTTTGATTCCATCAGCTCAGGTCAGGGGCTACCAGCCTCCAAATAGAAGAAGCCAACACTCAAAACAAGGGCATTTTCTCAGAGGAAATGCAATGCATCTTTCTGCTTTGCCTCTGAATGTTGGAAGTCCTGAGGGTAGGACCAAAGTCTCATCACACCTTCAGTATTTGAGCCCTAAAGATGCATCTTGTATCTTGCAGGTGATTATTTGAAGCCTCATCTTGCCCTTCATCAGAGTGGGCTTTGGGCTATTCTCTCATTGTTTCAAAGCTGGGTCACCTCCCACATTGAGAGACTAAGCGGTTGAAGGGTCCAGACTGTGCTTTACACATCTTTTGAACACGTGGTGGCTTCTAGCACAGCCCTGGCCATATTTGACATACTGAAAACAGACTGTTTTCAATGGAAATGCAATTTGTATTTTAGACTCCTTCTCCTGAAGCCTCTGACACTTATTTGAAAAGTGTTTTCAAAATGTTTACATCTATCTGAGGTCTAGTTATCTATACTGTTATGGACTGAATCGTAACCTCCCCAAAATTAGAAACTGAAGCCTTAGCTCCAATGTGACTGTCTTCAGAGATAAGGCCTTTAAGGGGGAAGATAAGGTTAAGGAGGCCATAAGGGTGGAAATCCAATCCAAGAGGACAAGAGCCTTTGCTGGAATCCCAGGAATCCTGTACATTATTCTAGTCCTTGTTCCACAGCTCAACTTCTGTGTGGGCTTTAGCAAGTGGCCTAACATCTGTGTGCGCCTCAGTGTCAGCATGTCTAGAACAAGATTCTCCTAGCTTCTTGACTAAGTGACAAATGAGATACTGGGTGTGAGTATCTTAAGAAGAGGAAGAGACACCAGAAATCATTCTGGGCACAATCTCAGGGGAAACGCCCGAGGAGGATATAACAAGAAGCTGGTTTTCTGCAAGCCAGGAAGACAGACGTCCGCAGAAACCAAACCTGCTGGTACCTTGATCTCGAACTTCTATTCTCCAGAACTGTGGGAAGATACACTTCTGTTGTTTAAGCCACCCAGTCTATGATATCTTGTTATGGCAGCCCAAGCAGACTCACGCACACACCTACCCATTTTACAAAGGATTCAGAGAGACGAGTGGTCATACTGTGACAAAGCCAGGGTCAAAACGCACGTCTGCTCTCACAATGTGCTCACTTCACTCTCGTTGCAGTTGAGGAGTGTGGAAAATACTGGGAGGGAATGGAAGGGCATTGAAGTCTACAAACGAAATCTTGGCATTAAACCATACTGGGTTGCTTTTGTTATCTGCTTCTTTGCGTGTCGATTGATGTGAGATACAACAGCCTTTGGAAACCTACTGACCTGCAGATAGTGGGAAGGGATGGCTGGTAGCTTCTTCTAGAAGTCATATACCTTAGCAAGTCTCAAAAGCAGTTGCAAGAGAAAGCTTTCCATGAGCTCGTGTAAGGAAGCACCGTCTAAAGAGATATTTTGTTCTGTTTCTCCCAGATCATGCATGTATATATTCAGATTGCTGTTCAGAACTTTTCTCTCATAAAAATAAGGGGATTGATTGACAGCTGTTAGGACAACAGACTGACAATTTGGAAAATAAAATTAACCTTTAGATCAAAGATGGATTAAAGATCTATGCATAAAAATAAGCTATAAATATATACTGGAAGAAAATTTAAGTCAGTATTAATATAATTTTGAAGTAGAAGTCTTTCCACATGTGAAGTTGAACACAAATTCCAAAATAAAATATATTTTTACCTCATAAAAATCATTATCTGTATAACAACAAACCAAATTATTAATAGTTAAAAATCATAAACACAATGTTTCAAGAAATGTATTTGAAATACATAGCCATAAAGAGTTAATACACTTAATATGTGAACAGTTCTTCCTAGTTAATAAGAATAAGACAAACGTTACAAGAATACAGTGGGCATAAGCAATTTCTAAAACAGAAACTTCAAATGGCAAGCATATAGTTAAAAAAGTTCATCTTCTCTATGAGTCAAATAAATGCACAGCATATAGTTAAAAATGTTCATCATCTCTATGAGTCAAATAAATGCACAATTAAAAAATAAAATATTTTTATATCAGAACATATGGGTAATAGTTTTCTAATTATAGTATCTGGGTTGGCAAGAGTATGTCTCCTCACTCGTATAATGTGCTACTGAGAGGGCAAATCAAGAAACATTTTTGGGGGGACATTTTTCAACTTATCAAAAGCTTTAAAATCTATTACACTTTAACTTGACAATTCCACCACTAGAAATTTGTACTAATGAAAAATTGAACAAATAAGCATATACACAGGAATGTTCATCAAGATTGTTTATAAGGGTAGAAGTCTTTGGGAAAAGCTAAACATTCATCACTAAAGCACTGACTAAATAGTCATACATATGGCTAATGGAATAGCCATTAAAATGATAATGAAGATGGTATGGATCTGCCAACATGCAAATGTATTGATGTATGATGATGTATTGATAAGTGAACAAAACAACCTATAAATTATATATGTGTGTGCATATATATATGTGCTGTGCTTAGTCGCTCAGTTGTGCCCGACTCGTGTGACCCCATATACTGTAGTCCATGGGATTCTCCAGGCATGAATACTGGAGTGGGTTGCCATTTCCTCCTCCAGTCCAACTCTTTTAGGACCCCATAGTCTGTAGCCCTCTGGGTTCCTCTGTCCATGGAATTTTACAGGCAAGAAGACTGGAGTGGGTTGCCATTCCCTTCTCATATACATATATATATACATATGTATATGTGTGTATATATATATATATATATATATATATATAATGTGTATGTATACAGAATTTCTGGAAGAATACACAACCAAGGCTAATAGTTTAACATGAGTTATCTCTGGGTATCAGTTCCAATTATGCTATTTAATTTTTCTTTTTATTCTTCCAAATTCCCTAATTTTCTAATACTAATCCTGCTTTTCTCACAAAAAAACAGCCACAACGAAAAGGATGAGACAAAAGAACAGAAGATATAATAGGAGAAATACTTTTTGAAGTGGAAGCAATGAGAGAATTCTTACTCTATGGGCTGCTGTCAGTGTTTCTAAAACTGTGGTCTGAGCATCGGAACCATTGGGAGGCCTTGTTAGAAGTGTAAATTCCAGAGTCCTACTCAGACTTATTAAATCTGGATCTCTGGGACAAAGCCTGAGTATCTAACTATTTAACAAGCTCCCCAGGTGGTTTTTATGTACTATAAGGTTTGAGGACTATAGCTGCAGAAATCACCTAGATCCTTTAAGTCTCAGAGTTACTGAATAACGGTCAGTTTGCCCTGAGTGGCAATCACATGCTAAGTGGCTTCTGGTGGCTTCCTTATCTGTGCAATGATGGCTGGATGTTCACTAAGCCCAGGAGTGGTGCCGCTCAGGGTATCCTGGATACAAGGAGAAAAGCTCCTCTTCTATCTTGCACTGATCCTTGCTTTCTCTAGACCTTCCCCTTCCATGATTTGTGGACCACAGAAATCCCTGATCTCTAAGTCTCTGCAAGTATCAAATGTCTCAGGGTACTTTCAAGTAATGATAAAGTAGACATTATTCTTTGGGATAGAGCTACAAGGGCTGGAGAAGAAAGAGGCCACTTAGGAACCTGCTCAAGGAGGCAGAGTTGGAGTGGAGTGAAGAGAGGCATCCAAAGAGACTGAAGTCCTCGCCACGCTGAGGTTCTGTTAGAGTGAATTGAGGGAAAGAGGAGAAAAGGTTCTTTTCAAAATCAGCCAGTTTTCCAGGGGTGTGAGATGCCAAAACTAAGTTTTCCATAAGTTTAAGCACAGGCTCAGCATCTGTCAGCCCTCCAAACTCTGATGATAAAATGACACCCAAAGAGTGTGGTTGCTCCCAAATGCCACAGCAAGTGCGTCAGTCCACGTCTGGCATTTAATTGCTTTCCTAAATTACCAGCAGGTGGTGCAAGAGTTTCCAAGTCCATGAACTTCCCCTTCACAGGGCTCCTGCTCCAGGGGAGTCTCTGTCAATAGCCTACCCCTCCTTCCTTTGAGTTCCTCTCTAATCTGTACATGGCTCCTCGGTACTCAACTAATCACGAGGGAACAAGAAGAAGCATCTTTAAAAAGGCATTTTGTACCTTTTAAAATGTGTTAAATATAAATGTAGAATCAAAGAAACATGCATTAATTATAGAACTGTATTAAGGAAAAGAGGGGGGAAAATCCCATTACTAGCAAACCCAGCAGAAACACATAGCTTCCTCCTGTTAGCAAAAGAAAAATGAAGAACTTTAACAGAAACCTTTAGGATTTAATGCTTTTACCTACTATCACTAAGAAGTGTGTTAACAGGAGTTTGGGAAGGGGTTTGGTGTGGGAGAGGGGATTAAATTAGCCCAACTGGAAAAATCTAAAGGAATGAGAGAACCTGAAAATGGCCACTGTCTGCATTGCATTGGTAGTTTTCCTGGTTATATAAGTGAGGGGCATTTTCTGACTGGGAACTTCTAGAAGTGTTCTTTTGGAATATTTCAGGCCAAGGAAGAGTGGGGAAAGACTTTTAAAAAATGTCAGGCAGTTAGGGGGAATTCCAGCAGTGCCTAGGTCTGCGCTAAGAAAGAGCTGGAAGCATAAAAGACTAGTGAGACAAATACCAACATTCTTTAGCTGAGAAGGAAACTTTGACAAAGTCTCAGGTTAGGGAAGCTGTGGGGTTTCTGGATCTTAGCATCTAGATCTAGCAGAGCACAGAGTTAGAAGGAGAATGGTGGAGCTAGGACTCAATGTTCACACATCGCATACAAGAATTCAGATGTGGAGGAGATAATTTGCACCATTTCACAATTTCAGTTCATGGATTCAAATGGTAAATCATAAGGACTTGATTCATGCAGTTGAGAACACTGGTATCTCTCCAAGCCTGAAAATGACACTAGGATCTTGGAACAAACAGGATTCTGAAGGAAAAAGATAGTTTAGCTCTTGTGGCAGAATATAGTTCATACGGAATGAATCTGCTTTTTCTGGTGGTCTTTCCTCTTTTGGGGACCTTTTTCACAGATCCTTTCCAGAACTACCTTAATGGTTCTGAAATTGCTAACTACTCTAGAAAACTCATCTATCAAGACTCTGATCAAGACATTAATATGCTGGGCAACTTTGGGCAAGCTATTGAAACTATATGAGCCATTATATTTTGAGGCTACAAATGTAGAGTCTCCCACTCATCATGAAAAATTTGATGTTACTCTGAAAACAATGCTTAAAAGGAATATACCATATATAAATATGGAGAGGGGCATGAAATCAATTTTATTATGTGGATTTGCTGAATCACATAGATAAGCCTGTTTGAAAATGCAACTGGAACATTGTTCACCACTTGAAATCAGGGCTTGTTGTGACAATTCAGGATAGGCCGGTTGTCACTAAAGATGACTGGGGGCACCTAATGAAGTGAAATGCGCTAGTTGATAGGTAGATGGAAGTGACGTATGACAGCTAATGAGACAATAGAATGTATAATTGGAAAATGTACTACCCTGGTAACTGAATTAGATCACCATCCATAATTAAGGGACCAAGATTTTACATCAATAGTGAGTCTTCCAACATAGTTCCTGCATAAATACAGTGACAGAGGTAGGTGCCCAGTAAAATGCTGACAAACACACGCTAAAAGAACAAACAAAAGCGTAGATAAAAGGCTACTTTCTTGTAAAAAATGACTTTATTTTCCTAATGTTCTCTCCAAAGAGTAGTCTCTGGTTTCATTTGACATTTTTACCTTTTTCCTTACAGGGAGAGGTATTTCTCCTCCTCAAAAGACTGAATGTTCCTTGAGAATATTTCTCCTCTATAAGCACAAATCAGCGTCTAACAAATGACATACTTTGCTTATTTTATTTCCTGTCTCTTCCCACTAGAGTGTAAATCACAGGAAGCAATGATCTTTGCACATTTTCTCATTGCTATGTCTCTAGTGCCAAAAACAGTGTCAGATGCATAGTATGTGCTCAATAAATAATTTTTACACTATCTCTCTAAATCTTTAAGCTTAAGAATTTACATGAAAAGAATAAGATTTCTGCCTCAAAGCTATATTGAAACAACTTCCTCCTTCTTTTTTCTGCCCCCATAAAGTGGGCTGCTCTTGACCAGCTACCTCATTCTCACTATCTAAAGTTATGTTGTACTCATTGCAATTCACTCAAACACCTTTCTCAAATGTGACTTATAAGGTCAAGGGGTCTTTTTGTGGTCAATACCCTATGTAACCTCTCTACCACATATAATTCTGATGATTGCTGCCTCCCTCTTGAAATTTCCTTTCTTTCTTGTTCTCTGGCTCTGCATTATCTTGTTTCTTTCCTATTTCTTCAAAGGATCTCTTCCCCATCTCCATAAGCCAAATTGTGTGCATTTAATGAGTTGCATGTGTGGTGGGGTGGAAGTGGTGGAGTTTGCTCTCCTTTTTATGTCTCCCAGTTTTCTTTCTTCAAAGTTCTGCTTCCTCTACCATTGGATACAATAAAAAGGGATGTAGATAGACAGACAGACAGACAGACAGATTTAGTTTTCCGCCCCTTTTGTTACCTGTTTAGAAGGATATGACTGATAGACAGTTGATTGTTCATATGAAAGTGTACCATTGATTGACTGTAGCCCTTGTAGTATTTGTACTGTTTAATAAGAGTATTAAGATACTTGATATCTCACTTTTTTTTAAATCTCTTGCCAATTCTAGAGCAGAATCCAAACATTGTTAAAGTGATGCACCCAAACTCTCACAGTTACTAAATAGTAGGAAAAAGTCTTTGTTTGAGCATACAAAACTGTTGTTCCATTAAACATTCAAATTAATGTACTTTCCTAGTTCTGACAACCTGTTCAATAGTACACCTTCTGATTATGGTGGCTCCTTTATAGATCTGCCTATAGGAAGAGGACGGGTCATTCAAGCCAATAGAAGTAATCCTTTTTGTGTGTGACATCTATGGCTCTCACTGAAAACTGAGAATTCTATTTTCTTCATCAGATTCTGTGATCTTAGATCGTACAACCCTCTCCCTAAGGGACAGATGCATTCTTTAAGTGCTAATGATATAAACATTTAAAGCCACAAGGGTGAATATCAGATTTTAGAACTGTGGTGACTTTCCAAAATAAGAAGGAATTTACAATGCTTCTTGATAATGCAAATTAATAAAGCCAACAAGCATCATCATCTCTAGATTTTCACAACTAAGATCAATAATTGTGCAGATTTAATAGGACATGATTAGAAATTAACCAAGTGTATTTTGCATAACATATAACTGATAAGATTAAAATCTATTCTGTGTTTTAGATTAACTTATTGCTTCATAATGGAGTAGGGAATGGCAACCCACTCCAGTATTCTTGCCTGGAAATTTCTATGGAGGAGCCTGGTGGGCTATAGTCCATGGGGTCACAAAAAGTTGGACTGAACTACAGAGTACTGAGCACATTGCCTAAAGGATGGGCTTCCCAGGTAGTGCAATGGTAAAGAATTCACCTGCCAATGCAGGAGATGCAAGAGATGCAGGTCTGATCCTAGGTCAGGAAGATCTCATGGAGAAGGAAATGGAAACCCACTCCAGTATTCTTGACTGGAAAATTCCACGGACAGAGGAGCCTGGCCAGCTACAGTCCATGGGGTCACAAAGAGTCAGACACAATGGAGCACAAGCATGATTGCTTAAAGGACCCCTTTAATGATAAGTTTTCTGAGGTGTGTGTATATATATATACATATATATATAATTAATATGTTAGTAAATTATGTTTTTAATTATAAATATTTGTTTTTAATAAAAATATGTTCCCTGAATCCCTGCTAGGTCACAGTCATCTTTGAAGCCTTTCACTGAGATAGTCACTAAATTTCAGCACACACAGGCATCATGTGGGAAAAAGAATTTCTTGATACCCATAATATAAATATTTTTAAACAAAGCATGTCACCAGAATACAATCCCCAGACTGCTGTGAACTACTTGATGAGGACTTATGTATTCTTATAATTCATTAAAACCATGCTAGCACTTTTGGTGCTGATCCAAATGGAGTAAACTTACTATTCCTATCACTCCTACGGATTGCAAGCAAAAGTTCTAGACAGCATTTGGTGTCACATCCAAGAAATCATCGTGAGACTTGTATCTAGGAGATTTTCACCATACATTTTTTTTTTCTAGGAGTTTTACAGTTTCAAGACTTACATTTGCCTTTAATACAGTTTGAGTCCATTTTTGTGTGTATTGTAAAATACGGTTCCAATTTCAATCTTTGTATCTGGATATCCAGTTTTCTCAATATCATTTATTAAAAAGATTATCCTTTCCCCATTATGTATTCTTGATGCCCTTGTTGAAAATTAGTTGATTATGTGTGCTTTGCTTTATTTCTGGACTCTATATTTTGTTCTACTGGTCTATATGGGAGAAGGAAATGGAAACTCACCCTAGTATTCTTGCCTGGGAAATCCCATGGACAGAGGAGCCTGGCAGGCTACAGTCCATGGGATGGTGAAAGAGTTGAACACAACTTAGCAACTAACAACAACCACAAAATGTATCCATACAAATATCATCCTGTTTTGATTACAGTAGCTTTGTGGTTTATAATTTGAAATAAGAAGGTGTGATACCCTCAATTCTATTCTTTCTTAAGATTGTTTTGAATGTTTGGGACCTTCTGTGGTTCCACACTAATTTTATAATTGCTTTTTCTATTTCCATGAAATTACCATTTAAATTTTGAAAGGGATTTCTTTGTTGTTGTTTTTCAGGCACTAAGTTGTGTTCGGCTGTTTGTGACCCCATAAGCTGGAGCATGTCAGGCTTCCCTGTCCTTCACTATCTCCCTGAGTTTGATTAAACCCACGTCCATTGAGTCAGTGATGTTACCTAACCATTTCATCCTCTGGACCACCCCACTGCCTCTTGCCCTTACCCTTTTCAGCATCAGGGTCTTTTCCAGTGAGTCAGCTCTTTGCATTGGGTAGCCAAAGTATTGGAGCTTCAGCTTCAGCATCAGTCCTGCCAATGTATATTCAGGGTAGATTTCCTTTAGGATTGATTGGCTTGCTCTCCTTTCAGTCCAAGGGACTCTCAAAAGTCTTCTCCAGCACTACCGTTCAAAAGCATCAATTCTTTGGTGCTCAGTCTTCTTTTGGTCCAACTCTCATATCCATACATGACTACTGGAAAAATCATAGCTTTGAGTATGTGAACCTTTGTCAACAAAGTAATGTCTCTGCTTTTTAATATGTTGTCTAGGCTGGTCATAGCTTTCCTTCCAAGAAGCAAGCTTTTTTATATTTCCTAGCTATAGTCAGCATCCACTGTAATTTTGGAGCCCAAGAAAATAAAATCTGTCATTGTTTCCACTTTTTCCACATCTATTTGCCATGAAGTAATGGGACCAGAGGCCATTATCTTCATTTTTTGAAAGTTGAGTTTTAAGCCAGCTTTTTTACTCTCCTTTTTCACCATTATCAAGAGGCTCTTTAGTTCCTGTTTGATTTCTGCCATTAAAATGGTATCATCTGCATATCTGAGGCTGTTGATATTTCTCCTAGTAATCTTGATTCCAGCTTGTGCTTCATTCAGCCTGGCATTTCATTTGAGGAACTCTGCATATATGTTAAATACAGCTTTGACGTACTCCTTTCCCAATTTGGAACCAGTCCATTGTTCCATGTCTGGTTCTAACTGTTGCTTCTTGACCTGAATATAGATTTCTCAGGAGGCAGGTATGGTGGTCTGATATTCCCATCTCTTGAAGAATTTTCCACAGTTTGTTGTGATCCACACAGTCAAAGGCTTTAGCATAGTCAATGAAGCTGTAGTAGATGTTTTAGATCTGCATATTAGTTTGCTAGTATTTTACTGAAAATTTTTGCATCCATGTTCATCAGATATATTGGCCTGTAGTATTGTTTTCTGGCAGTATCTTTGTCTGGCATTGGAATCAGTAAAATGCTTGTCTTACAAAATTAATTTAAAAGTATTCTTTCTATTCCTATTCTTTGGAAGAGTTTAAGAGGATTGGAATTAATTCTTCTTTGAATGTTTGTTAGAATACACCAATAAAGCCATCTGATTCTGGGCATTTCTTTGTTGGAAATTTTTTTGAAATTATTTTACTTCAATCTTCATTTTTAAGATTGGTTTATTGAGATTTTCTATTTCTTTTTCATTCAATCTTGGCAAGTTGTATGTTTCTAGAAATTTATCCATTTCATCTAGTTATTTATCCAATTTGTTCATAAATAATTATTTATAATAGTCCATTATGATCCTTTTTATTTCTGAGATGCCTGTCATAGTGTCTCCCTTTTCATTTCAGGTTTTATTTAAATCTTTCTTTTTTCTTAGTTAATCCAGCTAAGGGTTTGTAGATTGTTTTATATTTTTAATAAACTCTAAGTTTTGTTGATTTTTTCTGTCTTTTCTATTCATTTTTTATTTATTTCAGTTCTGTTATTTATTATTTTCTTTCTTCTGCTAACAGCAGGTTTAGATTTTCTTCTTTTTCTGGTTCCTGAGATGTATAGTTAGGTTGTTTGTCTTTCTTCCTTTTTATGTAAGCTTTCTCCAAGGGAGCATTTTTTTAAAAAACAATATGAGAATAATTTTCTATCATCCCTTCCACTTCCAGATATCAAGAAACAAGTAGAAAGTATGAAATGAGATCGGACAATCCTCTGTTTAGAACAGCACTTTAATGACTCTAAATATGCTAAACCTGGAAATAAAGATTTGGTGCCTATAGAGACAACAACTTGTAAGACTGGTCATTCAAAACGGGAGTTGAGAAAAAGCCCCATTCAAAGAGAATTTGGACATAAATCCTCAATATCAAGGTATGGGGAGCACCTGAGGTTGATTGTTTAATGGCCACAAATACTTCCAAATCTGTTGTGTGCAACTCTTTGCAAGGTGACATTGGCATGCCTCCTATCCGCAGTTAGAATCTATTTCTCTATCCCTTTGAATCTGAGTTGGCTTTCTGACTTGCTTTGTCCAATAAAATATGGCAGAAACCACTTTGTGTAAGTTTTGGAGCTTTGAGTGCATGCACATTCCATGTTAAACATATTGGAACATTGCCTTGAGAATGTCACAGAGTCTTGCCTACTGGAGGATAAGAAGCCTACTGGAAGAGAATAAAGATGCTTTAGACAATAGTCAGGACCAACATATTAGTGAATCCTTATTAGAATTTTCAACCCATATGCAATTCAGCTATATGCAATTATATGAGTGGATCTAGGCTAAAACCAGAAGGGCAGCCATTCATTGAATTCACTGAGAAACAACTGTTTCCCAAAATTAATATGAAAAACAGCTAACTGGTGTTTCAAAACACTTAGTTTGGCAGTTCTTTGTTATACTGCAAAAGACAATTGATAAATCACAGTAAAACAGAAATATTTAAATTTTTTGAGGTGAACAAAAAAATGCAAAAGCCCACTTGTGATCTCTGAAACTCTATTTCCTAAACACTGAAGGCTTAGATATTGGATATTGAATAGAATCTGGATAATCAAATAGAAGAAATAAAGATGATACAGGCAGGGTAAGAAAGAATGAGCACAGGCAAGAAAGACAAGGAAATAAAAATGATCCTTCTTTCACTTATTTTTCTTTTCAGAATAAGTAGTTCTGTGTCCCTCTCTAAATCTTTCAAGATTTTCTTCTATTGGGGATACATTTAATGTGTTCATCTAGAGGAGTAGAAATAGATTGTAAATTCTTAGGGGAAGGAAAATAAAAAAGGAAACGAACACTCAGTGAGCATTTACTTATAACAGGAACTTGTTATTGATTAATATCATTGAATCATCACAACATCCCTGTGCCACATATATATTTCCTTATTTCACAGAAGAAGAAACTACAGCTCAGGGAGATTAAGTCGCTCTCTCAAGTTCACTGAGCTAGTAAGTGGTATTGCTTTATTTGTTTCTGTTCCAAAACCCATACCATTTCTACATCCACATGCTAGCTCCCAGACTCTATTGTAGTATTCATTTTGCTATCAGCAATGCTTAAGTTTATTTCCTAGAACAATCTAGGTACTCAAAAGGCTCTCTTTGAGGATATTCAGGGGAATAAATCTCACATGACAGGAATTTCATTAATCTTTACTCTAGTGTTATTAACATAAATAGTTCTTTGTACACAACTTGCTTCCTTTATGTGTTCATTAACTCACAACTGAGACATGCATTAATTCATTTAACAAATAGGTACTGAGCACCTCATAAGTTCAGCTTTCTGGGCACTAGAAACCCAGTAATGAGAGGACACACACGTGCGCACACACACACACACACGCACAGTCATAATCTCATAGGTTCTGACTACCTAATGATGAGTTTTGGTCACTTCTGCATCTTCTCCAGAGATATGGTGGGTGGTAGAATAAGTTCTTTACATCACTAGCTAAGTTGGCTTCTCAATTGTTTCTCTTCTTAGCCTCCAGATAACACAATGAAGGTAAATAACATGATAATATAATGATACACATTTCTTTGATCCTCCTCAGTAAGTAACAATGGAGTGCCCCTTTCCAGGATTTGACCCCTTGTTTACCTTTAGTGGTTACAATGGCTAGAAAAGATATTTGCTACCTGTGGAGAACTTACATTTAGTCTGGTTATAATGGTTTTAACATAATCTTAAAAACAGCAATTATTCTATCACACGTATCAAAGCCCCTGGCACTTTAACTTAATTGAAATGTGCATCTAAGTCAGACCACAGTCTCCTGAAGTTTCTATGGCAAATTTGTCAAAAGTTGGAGAGTGTCATTTATTCCCAGCTGTTTCTAAGGTTCACAACTTCCACCCCCCATACGTTGTCTGAGATTCTTGGCTGAGAGAGCTGTTTGTTTCTTTATTTAGCAAAAACTAGCACAGCTCTGCTTAGCAGAGGGACAAGCTGGAATTTGCAAGTCTCTGTGATATCACTCAGGCAATTGCCAACTTGTCACAGGTGTACACAACAAGAGCAGTGGGAAGGAGAAATCTATGGACTAGCGTGGACCTGGATGCTGGGGCTCCATCCAACATATCCCACACTTGTTCCTGCATCTGTTAGGGAAAATCAGCTTTTAGTGATGGGCAGAGGTGAGGGGTACAGGCCCTACTTGCAGCTTATAAGACGTTCTGAGTCAGCAGTTATAAGCAGAGCTGTTGACAGAATGCTGCCTGATCATTAAGCCACAAAGAAAGGAATGGCCAGAATAACATGGAAAAGAAAGAAATACAAAACAGTGAGTTTTCTGAGAAGTAGAGAATAAACTGAGAGATTAGTTTTATTTTTAAAAGCTGCTGAGTTGGTCTCACTTCTTTGCTAAGTCTCTTGATTTTTTTCCCCCAGAAGACTTGAATACCTGACCTGAAATGTATTCAGGGGGAAATGCTGAGGCTCAGCATACCGACAGGTGGACAGGTAGGTGGCTGAACAGGTACGGCATTTTGGTCTCAGGTCAGCTTTATATGGGACTTAATTGAATAATATCACCTCTCACTTTTTTTTTTTCTTCCCCCTCATTGATCAAGCTGCTTTTGAGAAAAGTGATACTTTGCATATCTGGCTAAGTGCTGTTAACAGCCTCTGCCTGTGGTTTGTTAAAATTAAAAAAAAAAAAAAAAAAAGTGTGATCTTGCCGGAGAAGTAATTTGCTTCTCTCCAACCAATGATGGCTTGTACTTTATGCAAATTGGTATCTAGGGACAACAAATCCCATTTAATACATATGCATAGTTCATAAAAAAAACGACGTGAGAGAAAGAGGAAAAAAAGATAAAGCAACCGAGTCAGCAAAAGAACAGGTTCCGAGGAAATTTATTGTCCCAAATTGGACATTTGTAACAGATGATGTGAACAAGTGTTAACTTTGTTTTCAGCAGCTCTTCACGTACATTCACTAGACATCACACAGATTATGTTTTAAGGATCTGAACTGTAATAAAAAAAAGTGTCTATGGGCTTTAGAGTGTTGTGTTCCATATGGTTAGGGAAGTACGGAGTTATTGCGACAAGCATCTTGTGAAGCTCATTACGCGCGGTGGTGTTAGATGCGAATTGCCGCGCATAGCTATAGGGTAAGTACATGACATCCCACAGTCAGCAGATAGCAACTGGAAATGAAAGATATGAAGAACAGAGTACAGCTTCAGGGAACATGTTAGACACAACATCTGCTGGTATCAGAACACTGCATTATCAGATCATTGTGGCCATGAATTTTTTATAAAGATACTTGTTTCCCCCCCAAATTGCAACTTTGAAAGTGACATTTTGTACAAAAAGTTTTTGATTGAAGTGTGATGTCAGGAGGAAGTCCAGTGAAGTGATTCATTGCGGACAGAACCCACACTGGCCGCCCAAGAAAACTCCTTTCTGCAAATGAGGACGATGCCTACTCACAAAAATCCATGCTGTAGTGTGTGTACACGGGAATGCATAAGCAAGAAAGTTTTCTAAGCAGAAACATGATGGAGGTGCTTTGGCCTTTCTTACCACTCAGTGTAGGGAATGGTCCATATTCTAGACAACCATTTAACCTTCTCTTTCCTTATGTGGACAGTGTCGGTTACCAGCTCCCATTAAGCAAGGAGGTCATATTCCATCCACTCCCCTCCTGTGTTCTGCTTATTAATGGCAGCCATTAACAAGCCATTCCTGTCCCAAGAAATCTTGCCATTTCTGCTCTTGTAAGATATCCCCTCATTTCAGGAATCATGCATAGATGAAAAACTAGCCAAGTTCTGATCTTTGGAAGTAGTGTGTACATTAGTGCCCCTAGTCCTAGGAAGAGGGTAAGATGATGGCCTGAAGGGAAGGAATGAGTGAGTAGATGGTGCTCGCCTTGAAAAGAGTCAAAGGTCCTGATACTTCGGTCCCATTACAGGATGTCATGTATTTCATCTTGGGAGATAACAATGTGCTTCTAAAGCATTATGGCTCATGGAAGAACCAGACTATCTACATTCATGTTTCTGTTAATGTAGCTCTGGGAAAAGGCATAATTTCACTGATTCAGACTACCCAGGTTTTGGGGTAGAGGGATAAACATATTTCTCTTCAAAAGCTAATACAAAAGAGGGAACAGAATTCAAAGACAAGTGGTCAGTCCCTGGAATGGATTCTGAAGAACCGAGAGGACGTCTTTTTCTCCATTGTGCAAACTATGTTCAATTTGACATTTTTTTTTTTTTTCAGTAAACCACTGGGTTCCTCTTCAATCCTGTTAAGAGTAGTGACACTGGGTGAGATTAGTGAGAGGTTGAGAAACTCTCAAAGTCAAAATATATTCATAGGTATAGATATGCAAGAATATGTGTAGAGTAATTGGCAATAGTTCCAGATATGGGAGAAATACGTAAAAGGTACTCATGAGTGAGTAAACACCAACTACAGAGTCTGATACTTCAGTTTCACCTCTGAGCTGTTTGCTCATCATCCTGTCACTTTTCCCCTTTCTCTTTTCTTCTTGTTTCTTTTTTTACTTCTTCATTTTTTTAAACCAAATTTTAGGTAGGAAAGAGGGTTCCTCTTTCCTTCATCATTCCTGTGCTGCATTTCTTTATGGAAGAGAGAAAAGCTATGACCAACCTAGACAGTATATTAAAAAGCAGAGACATTACTTTGCCCACAAAGGTCCATCTAGTCAAAGCTATGGTTTTTCCAGTAGTCATGTATGGATGTGAGAGCTGGACCATAAAGAAAGCTGAGTGCCAAAGAATTGATGCCTTTGAACTGTGGTGTTGGAGAAGAATCTTGAGAGTCCCTTGGACTGCAAGGAGATCAAACCAGTCAATTTTAAAGGAAATCAGTCCTGAACATTCATTGGAAGGACTGATACTGAAGCTGAAACTCCAATACTTTGGCCACCTGATGCAAAGAACTGACTCATTGGAAAAGACCCTGATACTGGGTGATATTGAAGGCAGGAGGAGAAGGGGACGACCAAGGATGAGATGACTGGATGGCATTACTGACTCGATGGACATGAGTTTGAGCAGGCTCTGGGAGTTGGTGATGGACAGGGAATCCTGGTGTGCTGCAGTCCTGATCGCCAAGAGTCGAACATGACTGAACTGAACTGAACTGATTTATACACAAAAATACCCTCTGGGAAAAGGATTTATTCTCTACTATTCTCTGTGAGAGTTTGAATGAACCATCAATAAACACAGGAGGGCCTGAAAAATCATTTGTTCATTGATCCACCAAATATTTCTTGAGTACTAATTACCATGAATGACCCTTCTGCTGAGAACAACTAAACTGTTGTATATCTATATTCATTTTGAAAAATATTTACAAGCAGCAAATTAGTAAGTAAAATTCAGAAGAAAGGAAGAACAAGAGAGTTAAGTAACCCCGAATCTCTCTTTGTCTTGAGAACATTTGCTCCTCTAAGTAAATTTGGCTTTTGCTTTCTTTATCTTTGAGGGAATGGGGAAAGCAAAGTCTAGGGGTCACCCAAAGTGGAAAATCTAATATGAGACACTCCTGCATAGAACCAATCCCTCTGAGGGCCACATAGTCAATGTAACATAAAGCACAACTAAACACATCCCAGTAAAAAGCCCATTGTTGGCCCGAAATCCTTGCAAAAAGAAGGCAAGTAAAATTGCATCTCTGGAAACTACATAGGATGGAAGAGGGATATTTTCTACTAAAAGTCCTAACTACAAACCAGTTATAACATGATTATGTCAGTCAACATTCATATTCATACAATATTAGTGTCCAGAACATGTACACGCACACACACACACACACACTACGCATGCACAGAGGCACGAGGACTTTGGTAAAAATTCTAGGCCAGTGGCAGAAACAGGACAGTTTTCTCTAACAGAATGCATCTTTCATATAGGCCTCCAAGACCTCCTTACAAATAAACTATTAAGAAATATGTACAAAAGACACAAGGAAATAAGATACCATAAGTGAGAATCATTAAAATTTTTGGACAATGCAATCAGGTAAAGTCTTCAAGAAGTAAATCAGATCGAATGTAAAATAAAGTTTTGTAATAAAAATCTAAGAAAGAAAATAGGAGACTGAAATTATTGGAAAGGTAAAGATTATAAAAATATAAAAGCATATTTGAACAAGAAACAAAGTGAACTGCTAGAAAATAGCTCAATGGATCGACTTAAAATTTGATTAGATATTAATATAAAGAAAAAGTTTGTGAGCTGGAAGCTATAGCTGAATAGAAGCAAAGAGATGCAAAGCATTTAAAAAGTTAAATCAAAATGAGGGAGCAAAAAGTTCTAAAATATGCCTAATTAACAAGAGGGAAGGGGGCTCAAGCAGTATTTAAAACTATAGTGTTTTAGAATTTTCCAGAACATATTTTCAAAGTTCTCATATTCATGACCTAGATGAATCCTAGCCAGAAAAATATGTACCACTTACATGAAACTCAGCAGCACAAAACATAAATATATTAAAATACCAAGAGAAACATGAGAACCTTCAATGGTTTAATGAACTGACAGCTAACTTCTCAACAGTGACAATGAAAGCCAGAATACAGTGTGACAATACCTTCAGTGTGCTCAGAGAAAATAACTTTTAACCATGATTTTATGCTAATCAAAATAATTTTCATTTTTTTAGCTTTGAGATATAATTGACATATAATGTTGTATAAGTTTAAAATATACAATGTGGTGATTTGGTATATGTGTATATTGTGAAATGATTACTGCATTTAAGTTAGTTAACACATCCATTACCTTACCTAGTTACAATTTTTGTGTATATGTTGAGAACTTTTGAGATGTACTCTCTGAGCAACTTTCATATATACGTATCACAGTATTGTTACCTATAGTCACTGTGCTGTACATTATATCCCCAGAACCTATTTATATAATAAGTAGAAGTTTGTACTTTCACTCATTCTTCCACCATGCTCCTCTGGTGCCTGACAACCACCAATCTACTCTTTCTATGAGCTGAGTTTTTTAGATTCCACATGTAAGTGAGATCGTATAGTATTTGTCTTTCTCTGTCTGACTTATTACACATATATAACACATTTTCTTTATCCATTCATCCACTGATAGACATATCAGCTGTTTCCTTGTCTTAGCTATTGAAATAATGTTGTAACTGAACATGGAGGTATAGATATCTCTTCATGATAGTGATTTCAGTTCAGTTCAGTCACTCAGTCTATAGTGATTCAATTTCCTTCAAATATGTAATTCCAGAAATGAAATCGCTAGATCATGTTATAGTTCTATGTTTAATTTTTTGAGGAATCTCTATGCTGTTTTCCATTATGGCTGCACCAATTTACATTCCCACCAAATGTTATTTCCATTTTAAGGTATTATCAACCAATTTCTATTTCAGTAAACTTTTTCTCTAGGAATGTTAAATTTTATAGATATCTTTTAGAATCTCTAGGGTGGGTGATCATATAGTTTTTATTATTTATTAATTTGACAAATTATATGAATATATTTTTTGATATGAAAGACTGTTTTCCTAACATAAGATCCATTTAGTTATACAGTATTCTGTTTGAATTTTATTCTGCAGTCTTTACTGTGAGATTTTATTTAGGATCTTTGCATTGATATTCATGAGATATTGGTTTGGAGTTTCCTTTTTACATGAAATCATTTTCAGTTTTTGGTATTAATGTTATATTCAATACATATGAAGAATGTGGAAATATTGGAGTTACCCACTCCTGAAAGCTTTTACTTGTGAACATGTCTAGACTTGGTACTTTATGGAGAGGAATAATGTGAGAACTATGTGGCTTGGACAAATGTGGAAAGAAGACAGACTTCTCATTTTTGTTTTTTAACAGCTTTGTTGAGCTAAAATGTACATGTATATATCATAATGTTCACTCACTTCCTGTGTGCAATTCAATTCAACATTTAGAGTTGTGCAACCATCATCATAATCTGATTGTAGGATATTTTCATTATTCTCTCCCCTTCAAAAAGCTCAGACCAATTAGTAGTCACTACTCCATTTCACCTTTCGCCCCTACAACCAGTCCCGGACAACCACTTCTCTAATTTCTGTCTCTTTAGATTTGCTTATTCTGGGCATTAAAAAAAAAATGTTTCATACAACATGTAGTGTTTCCTTCATAGCATAATGCTTTTGAGGCTTGTCCATGTTGTAGCCTTTATCAGTACTTCATTTCTTAATATTCCAAATTATATCACTGTATAGATATGTCACATTATTTTTTACCCATTCAGTAGTTGATGGGCATTTGAATTGTTTCTACTTGTTCCCACTTTTGACTATCATGAGTAATGTTACTATAAATATTTGTGTACAAACTTTTTGTGGATGTATGTTTTCAATTTTCCTTAGGTATACACTTAGGCATATATAGAGAATTTGTAAGCCTTGGTGGACATTCAGTTGGAAAATTTAAACTTGAGATACTCTGGGGAAGGGCTAAATAAATGGGAGCTATTTAATATCAAAAAATTTTTGACAATACATAGGAAGACATCAGATGGATTACCTGGGCTATATTGTAACTCTATGTTTAACTTTCTGAGGAATTCCTGAACTGTTTTCCAAAGCAGCTGCACCATTTTGCATTCCCTTTTATATTCAGCAGTGCTTGAGGGTTTTCCAAATTCCCCACATCTTCATCAATACTTGTTGTTGTTCATCATTTTGATTATATCTATTCTGATGGATATGAAGTAGTATCTCATTGTGGATTTGATTTGCCATTTCCTTAATAACTAATGATGTTGAGCATTTCTTCAAGTATTTATTAGCCATTCATATATCTTCTTTGGAAATAGTCATTTAATTCAACATCATAATGGTTTACTCCTATATTTCTTCTAAAAGCTTTATAGTTTTAACTCATTTTCTTTCTATGATCCATTTTGAGTTAATTTTTATGTAATGATGTGACATAGTGGTTAAAATTTATTCTTTTGCAAATTTACCCAGATTTATTCATTTGTCCCAGATATAAACTTTGGAAATTTTGTTTATATTTAACTCTGTAAATGTATTCAGAAAAATACTTGGATAAGTTAAGAGAAAAGAGGAAAATCCTTCACACAACAAAATAGAGAATGTCATTATCATAGGAAAATAGGTATGACATGTTTTTCCAGAAGTAGATGTCATTTTATTTTTTCAAATTCCCCAAACTATCCATTATAAGAATAGTTATGTGATAAGGTAATTTTTGAAAATAGCTCACAATATGTACAATAGGATATCCTGAAATCATTAATAAAGGAGATGTTTATACATACACAAACAGGGAAATGCTCCAGAATACATTGTGGTAAAAGTTGCAGAGAAGTGTTTATATCATGCAAATGTCAGTGTGAAAATTATATAATACATGTATGCAAATGCATAGAACATTTCTGTAAGGACTTATATAGAATAATCATTATAAAATTAGCAAAGTGCATGACCTGGATAGAATAATAGATGACTGGGGAGTTGAGAGAAGTGAAAACTTGTTTTACTCAATGCCATTTTGCACTTTGTGGATTGGAAAAATGCATATGCCTTGCATAGTTAAAACTTAATAAAAATTAATAAACTTGATAGTTGTGTCCCACTCTGCGTCCCCATGGACTGTAGCCTGCCGGGCTCCTCTGTCCAAGGAATCTTTCAGACAAGAAAGAGTACTGGAGTGGGCTGCTATTTCCTCCTCCAGGGGAATTTTCCCAACCTTGGGATTGATCCTGCATCTCTTGCATCTCCTAACTTGCAGGTGGATTCTTTACCACTGCACCACCTGGAAAGCCCCCAGATTGGCTTATTAGCTTATTTAATTTTAATAGGGAATATCTTTCTCAAAGTTTTCTCTGAGTTATTGATTATAGAACTCTAAAATATTTCATATATACAAATAATTCAGAAAAAGTTATCAATGCAAATTCCTTGAGCATCCTAACAGTGCAGCCAGAACCCACTCAGTATTGAACAAAACTCAAAAAACACCCAAAGAGATCACATACTCTTCTTAAAGGGAACTTGATGCGTCAGCACACACTTGTTCACACATCTCAGAACATTCAAACAGAAACCTCACCTTGTGTTTTGAGAGAGGTACAATTTTACAAGCCAAGGAGTCCTGAATCATCTTCTTAAAAAAAAAATAAATAAAGTTATGGATTTTATTTACTTCCTTGAAGGGAATATATGGACATTTGGGAAAGCATTTTCTAGCATTCTTTTGAGGCTAATGCCAGAGAGCAAAACCATTTATCCCCAGTACTATGAGTTACACCTAATACTGTCTCTTTTAGCCAGCTGAGCTAATGGACCCACTGATCTGATCTAACACGGCAGCCTCTAATGCTCTCAAACTAGTTTACAAATGCTGTCTAAATGTTCTCTCAAACATGGCTGTTTTCCAAGATGTCTCTGTTACTCCAAAAGAAAGAATGTGTGTATATATACATGTATACACACGCACATTACACACGCACACACACACACATACATAGACATATCTGTATGTGTTTATTACAATGTCTTGATTGCCCCAGACATTTTAATCTGTCTCATGTATTGTACACTTGAGAACCACTATTTTTAGTCTGAATTTTATTTTAAAGTTTACAAATTGTAAAGATAAAAGCTTGATGTGAATGAAGAATGTTTGGCTGTATTCTTACATCCTGTTACCAATTTGCTCCAAAGTCAACATATAAATATGTGTGTGTGTGTGTGTGTGTGTGTGTGTGTATAAAACAGTGGATATTTAACAGCAAATGACTAATTCCTTTCAATCAGAAGCCTGAGCTCTTCAAGTACAGGGTGTGAGAACTTAGGCAGTTAGTTTTCAAGAACCAAAGAAATTTACAAATGCAGTTACCTGTTGTTAAATCCCATGATTGGGAACAAAGAGAGGACTTCTTTATATATTATTCACCCTACTGCTGAGTATGTCCATCTAAAGCTGTGACTGATGATGTCACCAAAACAAAGGAGTGCATTTAGTCTAATAAGCCAACTTGAAGAGACATTGAAAGGTTGAAATTACGTATGGCAGAAGACAATTATGCAAACCAAATGATTAATTAATAATGAGATCCATCATGGGCAAAACAGAAAGGATCACAAAAGCCTTGTGATTTACTCTGTGTGTGTCCATATATGCTTTCAGTGTATATATTTTGGGATATAAATGATATATGCACGGTGTGAGTGCCATGGCTTCTGAATCTATGAGCTCATGACTGAGCTCATGACTCATTCATCCACTGGGTGGATAAATATCTAGAATGTAAGGATTGTTTCTTAAGAGATAGAATTCCTTGCCTGGTGCCTGAAGCCATATGGTTTTCTTATTGGGGTAAAAATGGAATTTAATTGATTTGCAATCTATATTCCCTTATTTTCAAATATAACTAGTTGCTTTATACTGGCCTAGTTTAATTTTTTGATATATTAAATCAAATGTAGAAGTGCATACATTTCTTCATATGTGTAAGGCAATACTCATATATCAACATCAATGTAAATGCATAAACTAACAAAATACTATTTGCTGTACTTTTGAATGTTTCCCAGTCTTTGAATGAACAACTGATTTTAACCAGCAAGTTACATTTGTTTCCAAATTTTACATCTTTTAGATTACGGTGGTTTTCAAACTATGTTTCATAAAACACACATGCTCAATATGACTTCTTTTTCTTCTTCTCCCCTCTTCTTAACTGTGATAAAGCGTGGGAGGTAAAGGGAACAAGGAGACAGAGCTCTAGCCCAGAGAGCTACGGCCTCTGGTGGGGAGGAGGTATGAGGGTTTATTTTATGTCTCTGTTTAAGCAAAAATGTTCTATGGTTATAAATCATTTTTAAACTACTCTTAAGAAAAAATATGAAACAAAACTAAAGTTAGTTTCTTAACTCATACAAGAAATGAAAAAATAACAAATAAAACTTATTCTACAGAAGTACAGGAAAGAAATCTTTAAATAATTTTGAAAATATTTTTCAGTCACTGAAATAAAGCCTATATCAGAAAAAAATGGCAGACATAAGAGTATATTAAACTTCTACACATACAAAATAACATTTAAAAATTGTAAATGTTTAAAGTAAAACCTTTTAGATGCTAAAGGTGGAAATATTTTTTAACATTCATTAACAGACAACATATTATTATTAATATCTACAATAAATAAAGACCTCTTTAATATGTATTCAAGAACAATAATAGCAAAATACTAGATAATATATAAAATAATAACAAAATACTAACAAAATACTAGAAAAATAACAAAATAACAAAAAACTAGATTTAAAACAGCAAAAGTTATTAACAGGAAATTCACCAGAGAATGAAATCACACTTCCTGATCTAAAAATATTACAAAGCTAAATGATGAAAACAGTACAGTATTGGCACCAAAATAGAGACACAGACCAGTGGAAAAGGATATAGAGCCTGGAAACAAACCCACACTTATATGATCAGCTGATCTCAACAAAGGGGCTGAAAAGATACATAAGGAAAGAACAGTGTCGTCAGCCAATGGTGCTGGGAAAACTGGATACCCATATGCAAAGCAGCAACACTCTACCCTTTTTACCAAAAAATCATTTTGAAATGCAGTAAGACTTAACAAAAAGATCTGAATCTATAAAACTCCTGGAAGAAAACATAAAGAAAAAACTCCTTGACATTGGTCTTGGACATTACTTCTTGGCTATGACACCAAAGGCACAGATAATAAAAGCAAAAATAGACAGGTGAAACTACACCAAACTAAAACCCTGCAGATCAAAGGAAACAATCAAAAGGGTCAAAAGACAGCCTACAGAGTCAAAGAAAATATTTACAAACCACCTATCTAAAAAGGAGCTTTTGTATTTTTCTGTCCAAAATTTATAAGAAACTTCTACAACTTAAAATAAAACAAACAAAACCTTATTTAAAAATGAGCACAGGACTTGAATATATATTTCTCCAAAGAAGACAAACACAAGGCTAGCATGTATACAAAAAGGTACAGAATCATTAATCATCAGAGAAATGAGAATTAAAAGCACAGTGAGGTACCATCCCCAACCTGTTAGGATGGCCGTTGTGAAAAACAAAACAAAATGCAATAAATTTTCATAAGGATTTAGAGAAAAAGGAACCCTTGTGTATTGTTGGTGGAATGCAAAATGATGAGGAACCTGTGGAAAACAATGTTGAGTTTACTCAAAAACTCATAAATATACTATAATGTGTGTGTAGTCGCTCAGTAGTATCCGACTCTTTGCAACCCCATGAACTGTAGCCCATGAGGCTCCTCTGTCCATGGGATTCTCCAGGCAAGAATACTGGAATGGAGAAAAAAAAAAAAGAATACTGGAATGGGTAGCCATTTCCTTCTCCAGGGGATCTTCCCAACCCAGGGATGGAACCCAGGTTTCCTGCATTGAAGTCAGATTCTTTACCACCTGAGTCACCAGGGAAGCCCCATTTGTTATATAGAAGTAGATAAATAATACATGATGTTTTATGGTAACATTGTAATAGTAAAAAGTTCAGAAAAAATTTAAATTTCCATCAATAAGTATATGGTTGAATAAATTGTGATTAATCTATACTATGAGATATTATGTAATTATTAAATTAACAAGGTAGCTCTGTATCTTCTAAAATGAAATATCTTTAGGAAGAATTACATAATAAAGCTTTCAAAATAAGTATTGTATTAATATTGATAGTAAAATACATTTTTATATTTATAGTTTACATATACATATATATATGTATCTATATTTTTCTGTCTGTATCTGTAAAATTACAGATATCTGTATTTTTATGTGCTTTTGGAAATCTTTATAAAAGAGGGTTGGACTGAAGGAAGTAGCAAGGAGATTTAATTTTATGCACTTCTATATATTTGGAATTTTTTAATAACAAACATGTTTTATGTATCTGTGTTTCCTCATATGACTTCATTTTCAAATTTAAACTAATGAAAAATAAATGAAGTACTGTACTTTAAGAGCATTCATTGTTGATATTAACTAATTACCAAGATGTAAAAGACAAGGAAATAAAGTAAAAATGCATAGTTTAATTAACTTTTTGGCTTTGAAAAAGCAAATGAAATGACTATTAGTTTTGATTATAAGCCAGGTAGTTTTATGCATTCCTACAGTTACTGCTTACCTGTCTGTCAAATGGGACTGTGGATCTCAAGAGGTGACCTTGGGAAAAAAAGGATGACTTGGCTCAAATACACCACTAAAACTGGACAAAGTTCAGAATCCATACCAAATGCCAGATGGACTACGGGTCGATACTGACATCTTCATGTACAAAGGACAACACATTAAAGAAGGGGATGAAATAGATGTCTACCTGTGGGAGCTATTGATTGGGTTTAATGCTAGGGCTTTCATCCTGTTATGCTGCATGTAATATGCTGAGGATTTCAGAAAAAAATAATGCATGGGCTGTCCCAAGTACTAGAGGTCAAAAGGGAGTGGATAATAGAATTTGAATAAAAAGGAAAAATTGATTAGCTGATAGTGATTATTAGGCAAGGTTACAGAAGGCAATGTTACAACTAGCAGAGCATTGCTAAAGGACACTCAGCTCTTAATACAAAGCCACCTGAATCAACCCGAAGTATAACATACGAAGATTCAGGTGACCAAGGCAAATTTTAATTAGGATTACAAACATTACTTTGCAAAACATGGCTTAAGTTTTCCTGAGAGTGTTTATGTAAAACTTTATGTTTTTCTTTCCAAGGTTTCTTACAAAGAGGTCTTAAAAAAATTCCTTTATTCCAGTTTATAGATTTTCCTTATTTTAATGTTCTCCTCTCTGGTGTAAGCATATTATAAATGGAATTAACTACATTACAAATGCTTTTAATCTGATTTTACTGGTTCCTAGGGCTGATGACTAGGAATCAGCATGTATATCATTAAAAGATAAACACAGTTATATAGAAACTAAATTTCATATCTAAATAAACACATTTATCCATATGCCTTATTCATTATCCCAACTAACCATAGCAGAAAGCCCCGGCTACACCTCTTCAAAAATAAAGTAGCTTGAAAACAGTTTCTCTGACCACTGGAATTTTCTTGATGAATGAACTGGCAAGAAGAGCTCATGATTTGATGTATTCTTTGTTTATACTTCCTGAATTTTAGGCTGGGGCTATATATTTTGGGGGCACTACATACATTTTTATGACTAATCATATGTAAGAAATAATTGACATTTTTTAAATTCACTTAAATCAATTGCTGAGCAATCATGTTGGTTGCTGCAGTCGATTTGATCTGGTAATTCAAGACAAGTGAAATATTAATACATACTGGGTGCTTTTGACTGAAAGTCCTCTGTCTGCGGCCATAACTTTGGACCTGGTGACAAATGAAGAAAGAAATGGTAGAGCTTAAGCTGAGAATTTTTAAAGAAATGATTAAAAGGAGAGGATGGCATAGCCCAAAATGTGAGAACCAGCTCCTAAAATCACAGTGGAGTTCTGCCTCAACTTGCCTTTTCGTATATTTACTTTGGAGTAGTTCCAAATTCTGTGCTATGTCATTCATAAATCATCTCATCATGAATGGACGTCTCCTCTTCCAATCATCTATTAAATATCTTCATCAACTCAGACACACCAGTGACCTGCCCTGACCACATCTTTGTGAGGGATCCTGTTTGTCTCCTTCCCTCTAATTACAGTGTTTCCTGAGCTATTCAATAGGCAGCAACTGTTTTCTTGGTCATTGTCCTTCTTGTTACTTTGGATCATTATTTACATTTTGTGCTGTCATTGACTTTTTTACATTACCTCAAGTACATAAGATGCTTTTGGAGTGCAACTGATTCTGCTCTTGTCTTTTCTTGCTTTTTTGCCCATCCCCACTTCCCTACCACTGAGCCTGTCACAGTGCCTTACACTAGGAAATCCTCATCATGTATTTATCGTTCTATAATTTAAAAACCTTGGTATAGTTGCACCCTTTGAGAACTTCACAACTTTGTTGAGGCAGGACTTTATTTGCACCTCTAAAACGTTTTACTACTATTATAAAGGCAAAGGGGAAATATGTTTAATTAACATGTATGAATGTGAGAGTTGGACTGTGAAGAAAGCTGAGCACCCAAAATATTGATGCTTTTGAACTGTGGTGTTGGAGAAGACTCTTGAGAGTCCCTTGGACTGCAAGGAGATCCAACCAGTCCATCCTAAAGGAGATCAGTCCTGGGTGTTCATTGGAAAGACTGATGCTGAAGCTGAAATTCCAATACTTTGGCCACCTGATGCAAAGAGCTGACTCATTGGAAAAGACCCTGATGCTGGGAGGGATTGGGGGTAGGAGGAGAAGGGGATGACAGAGGATGAGATGGCTAGATGGCATCACCGACTCAATGGACATGAGTTTGAGTAAACTCCGGGAGTTTGTGATGGACAGGGAGGCCTGGCGTGCTGCGATTCATGGGGTCGCAAAGAGACGGACACGACTGAGCGACTGAAATGAACTGAACTGAACAGTAATTAAATTTTCATAATACTATTTAATCTTCTTCATATGCTTATGAAGAGATGGGTATTATTATTCTTTTTCTACTACAGATGAGGAAACCAGGCTGAGACAGGTCAAGCAATTTGCCTAAAGTTGAAATGACTTTAAGTGGTTGGGCGAATTCAAACCTAGGTTAGTAGCCTCTGGGCCATTTCAACAATAAATAACTTTAGAGAGACAGCATTAACATCCTGCAAAGTAGGACGACCACTGAGGGACTGAGGAGTGATGAAAGCATATAGAAATGGGTCATGAATCAAGAAGGGCTTCCAGAATGAGGGAAAAGAAAACAGAGGAAAAGAGGGGGAATGCAGCACTGAAAAACAGAGGATCCAGTAAGTGGAGCAAAGTAGTAAAGAAAAGAAAAAACATTTGCCATTAAGTCTGTAGAAATATTTACAGTTGGTTTCCAGTTTCCTCATATTTTCTATCTAGCCAAACAGCAATAAAGGTGTGTGGTTATATAATATATCATAACATACATATTAAATTACTTGGAATAAGATTTCTGATTTGATAACACTTGGTATAAAAATAACAATTATAAAAAAAAATAAAAAAAAAATAACAATTATTACTCTTCATTTGTCTAGCTTTGAGAGTGTACACAGCACAGTATAATAAGTAAAATTTATCAAAGAGGGGACAAAATTGGTGCCCCAAGGGCTTTGCTAAATAGAGGCTCAAGTGGAAACTGTGTGACACTGAAAGTCAGGGTACTGCAATTGCCATACGTAAAGAATCGTCTTCTCTCTCCAGCTGCCGTTGAAGATGGGGGGGTCTACTTTAAGTGGAATTTTTCTTTTATGGGAATACATAGAGATTTACATGTTTGTCTTTTAGAAAGATGTTAACTGGGGTCTTTTTCTAATGTTACGTACCCAACATTACTACATGTAAAAAATCCCAAAACACAAAAACTGTCTTTTGTGTAGTAGGCAATATTCAATCATGATCCAGGGAGACTCAAAATCAGGAACAAAGTGGGGATGGGCAACTTTCTCCTTGGGCACCCAAGAACACAAGTTTGGGGCTCCATAACAATTAAATGCATTAGTTACAGTGTATCCATCTGTGCTAATAAATATAGACACAAAAATGCCCTGGTTAGGCATCAGGGCTCTGATATCCAGAAGATAACAGAGAGACAGCAACTGAGCTCAAATCAGAGCACAGGCTCTCAATCACAGATAGTGAACTTTTATCCTGAAAATGAGCTTAATAAACTTGGTTTCATACTTTCCTAGCTCCAGTGATTTAGCAGTAGCAAATGAGAATTACAAAGAGAAGGCAGAGAGCTGGACGGCAAGGGAGAAGATTGAATCTCTGAAAACTGTGGCCAGGATGTGATGAGGGCAAGAACAGACAGACCTACAACTTAGTGGTCCCTGAGGACATCCATATTTGCATTGGGTTGTAACCCAGAGCAGAGTAACAAACTCTGTAACCCAGAGTTTGTGCTTGTTTCGGCTGCTATATTTTATATGTTATCCATAGTAAAATAATTATATTTTAATTAAAAAAGAATGTTGATACTGCAAAAACAAACACTGAATCAACTACTCCAACTGAAAGAGAAAATATAATTGGAAAAAATAGAGAACTCATGATGAAGGATAAAGCAATAACTGGACTAATGCCTAAATAGCCACTATTAATCATTATGAAAATTTAAGGCATATGTAAAACAAAAATTCTTAAATTGAGACACAACACAAAATACTAATGATCAATCAGGGGGAAAAATCAGGTTATTTCAAATAATTTATGAGAGGGACATAGTTAGAGAGAAAGTAAACTAAAGTCATATTAAAGTTAAACATTGGTTTAACATTGAGTAAGTATTTATTGACCCACTATTATGTCTTGGAACCTATACTAGCTGCTAGCTGTGCTGTGCTCAATCTTATCCGACTCTGTGACTGTATGGACTGCAGCCCACAGGCTTCTCTGTCCACGTGATTTCCCAGGTAGGAATACTGGAGTGGGTGCTATTTCCTACGCCAGGGGATCTTCCTGACCCAGGGATCAAACCTGCATCTCCTACTTTGGCAGGCAAATCTTTTACCACTGCTCCACCTGGGAAGCACTTTACTAGCTGCTACTTCAGTTCAGTTCAGTTGCTCAGTCATGTCCGACTCTTTGTGGCCCCATGGATTGAAGCACACCAGGCTTCCCTGTCCATCACCAGCTCCTGGAGCTTGCTCAAACTCATGTCCATTGAGTTGGTGATGCCATCCAACCATCTCATCCTCTGTCATCCCCTTCTCCTCCTGCCTTCAATCTTTCCAAGAATCAGGGTCTTTTCCAATGAGTCAGTTCTTTGCATCAGGTGGCCAAAGTATTGGAATTTCAGCTTCAGCATCAGTCCTTCCAATGAGTATTCAGGACTGATTTTCTTTAGGATGGACTGGTTGGATCTCTGTGCAGTCCAAGGGACTCTCAAGAGTCTTCTCCAACACCACAGTTCAAAAGCATCAATTCTTCAGCGTTCAACTTTCTTTATAGTCTGACTCTCACATCCATACGTGACTACTGGAAAAACCATAGCTTTGACTAGATGGACCTTTGTGGGCAAAGTAATATCTCTGGTTTTTAATATGCTGTCTAGGCTGGTCATAGCTTTTCTTTCAAGGAGTGAGCATCTTTTAATTTCATGGCTGCAGTGAACATCCGCAGCGACTTTCGAGCCCCCCAAAATAACGTCTGTTACTTATTTCCCCATCTATTTGCCATGAAGTAATGGGACCAGATGCCATGATCTTAGTTTTCTGAATATTGAGTTTTAAGCCAACTTTTTCACTCTCCTCTTTCATTTTCATCAAGAGGCTCTTTAGTTCTTCTTCAATTTCTGCCATACTAGCTGCTAAGGCTTTAGCAAAAAAAAGGGGGCAAGCTAACTTATCTGTAAATTACAATCCAGCATATAAACAGAAAATAAATATGGGTACAAAGATATAACATAATTTCTGGTTGTGATCCATGCAACAAAGAATAAACAGGGTAAGAGGGTCAGGGGATGGTCAACGGGAGGGATTGCTACTATTTTAGATATGGTGTTCTTGGAAAAAGATGAAAGAGTCTTGGAGCTCAGTCAGTAAAGAGTTTGCCTGCGATGCAGGAGATGCGGATTCAATTGATGGGTCAGGAAGATCCCCTCAAGAAGGAAATTGCAACCCACTTCATTGTTCTTGCCTGCCTGGAGAATCCCACAGACTGAGGAGCCTGGCAGGCCCCAGTCCATGGGGTTGCAAGAGTCAGACATGACCTGAAAACAATAAGACCATTTAGAGGAACAGCCTTCCAGGAAAATGCTAGGTGAATGCAAAGGCCCTCGTGCAGCATTGGCTTTGGTATATTTGAGAAACAGTAAGAAACAGGAAGCGTTTCCCTGATGGCTCAGCATTAAAGAATCAGCCTGCTATGCAGGAGACATGAGTCGGATCCCTGGATTGGGAAGCTCCCTGAAGAAAGAAATGACAAGTCACTCTAGTATTCTTGCCTGGGAAATCCTATGCACAGAGGAACCTGGCAGGTGACAGTCCAGGGGGTTACAAAAGAATCAGACACAACTTAGCAACTAAACCACTACCTCAAGAAACAGGAGCAAGAAAAGGTAGATGAATCTGAAGACACAGGCAGTATTCTAGAGGAACAGAAGCTAATGTTGAGCTGGATGTGGAATCAAAGAATTTAGGAGCCCCCCACCCACTCTCTCCCTAATACTCTGACATTGAGACACTTGGGTAAATGGTAGAGTCAATTACTGTGATGGGCAAGCTGGAAAAGATGCAAATGTGTGAGGGAGTTGAGAGTAGAGAGGCAATAGGAGTTAGCAGATGATCCTGCTGGAGATCTGGAGAGTTTAGACTGAAGATCAATGATTAGGATCCATCAGAATACAGATGGTACAAAGCTAGGGGATTGACTGAGGGCGCCCAGGCAGTGGGTGTAGACACAGAAGACAAGAGGTCCAAAGACTGGCTCCATGCTTGCATTTATAAATGGGCCAGAAGGAGTACACAGAGGAGTAAGGGCTTGAACTCTTGGACTCTTTCTTGGACAAGAAAGCCACAGAGGGTGGAGTCCTGAAAGTGGGGGGAAAAAAAAAAGAGGAAAATCTCAAGGGTGAGTATGTAACTGAGTAATCTACTAAGAGGTCAGATAAATCAGATGAACACTGAGAACTCACCATTAGATATGATGATCAGTGGATCATTCACAACCTAGGTGAACTTATAGATTTACATACAATTTAAATTCTTGACAATGATAGAGAAATGCACAAAGTTAAAGCAAACTCCCTGGTGGCTCAGGTGTTAAAGAATCAGTTTGCAAGGCAGGAGACTTGGGTTCTATTCCTGAGTTGGGAAGATCCCCTGGAAAAGGGAATGGCAACCCCCTTCAGTATACTTGCCTGGAGAATTTCATGGACAGAGAAGCCTGGCTGGCTATAGTCCAGGGGGTCACAAGAGTCAGACAGGACTGAGTGACTAACACTTTCACTATTACTTTTTTCCCAAAGCAAACTCCTGATATAAAAATATGCCAGAGAGGGATCAATTCTTCTACCCCACCCTCCCTGGCCCCCACCCCTGCCTGGGGACCCCTGTTTCTGAAGGTGCCATATCTTTTGATAGAGTCGGGCACAGAGCAACAGGATGGAGCCATTCATTTTTTTTTAATTTATTTTTTTATTGAAGGATAATTGCTTTACAGAATTTTGTTGTTTTCTGTCAAACCTCAACGTGAATCAACCATAGGTAAACATATATCCCCTCCCATTTGAACCTCCCTTCCATCTCCCTCCCCGTCCCACCCCTTTAGGTTGATACAGAGCCCCTGTTTGACTTTCATGAGCCATCCAGCAAATTCCTGTTGGCTATCTATTTTACATATGGTAACGTAAGTTTCCATGTTATTTTTCCTTACATCTCACCATCTCCTCCCCTCTCCCCATGTCCATAAGTCTGTTCTCTATGTCTGTTTCTCCACTGCTGCCCTGTAAATAAGTTCTTCAGAACCATTTTTCTAGATTCCGTATATGTGTGTTATAATACATTAATTATCTTTCTCTTTCTGACTCACTTCATTGTGTATAATAGGTTCTAGGTTCATCCACATCATCAGAATTGACTCAAACGCATTCCTTTTTATGGCTGAGTAATAGTCCATTCTGTATATGTACCACAACTTCTTTATCCATTCGTCTGTCAATGGATATCTAGGTTGCTTCCATGTTCTAGCTACTGTAAATAGTGCTGCAATGAACAATGGGATACATATGTCTTTTTCAACCCTGATTTCCTCAGGGTATATGCCTAGGAGTGGGATTTCTGGGTCATATGGTAGTTTTATTCCTAGTTTTTTTTAAGGAATCTCCATACTGTCTCCCATAGTGTCTGTATCAGTTTACATGTCCACCAACAGAACATGAGCATTCCCTTTTCTCCACATCCTCTCCAGCATTTATTGTTTGTAGACTTTTTGATGATGGCCATTCTGACCAGTATGAGGTGATAGCTCATTGTGGTTTTGGTTTGCATTTCTCTAATAATGAGAGATATTGAGCACATTTTCGTGTGTTTGTTAGCTATCTGTATGTCTTCTTTGGAGAAATGTCTGTTTAAGTCTTTTCCCCACTTTTTGAATGGGTTGTTTGTTTTTCTGGCATTGAGTTCTATGAGCTACTTGTATATTTTGAAAATTGATCCTTTGTCAGTTGTTTCATTTGCTATTATTTTCTCCCATTCTGAGGGTTGTCTTTTCACCTTGTTTATAGTTTCCTTAGCTATGCAAAAGCTTTTAAGTTTAATCAGGTCCCACTTGTTTACTTTTGCTTTTATTTTGGTTACTCTAGGAGGTGGGTCATAGAGGATCATGCTTTGATTTATGTCATCGAGTGTTCTGCCTATGTTTTCCTCTAAGAGTTTTATAGTTTCTGGTCTTACATTTAGGTCTTTAATCCTTTTGAGTTTATCTTGTGTATGGTTTTAGAAAGTGTTCTACTTTAATTCTTTTACATGTAGCTGTCCAGTTTCCCAGCACCATTTATTGAAGAGGCTGTCTTTGCCACATTGTATATTCTTGCCTCCTTTGTCAAAAATAAGGTACCCATAGGTGCATGGGTTTATTTCTGGGCTTTTTATCTTATTCCATTGGTCTATATTTCTGTTTTTGTGCTAGTATCATACTGTCTTGATGACTGTAGCTTTGTAGTATAATCTGAAGTCAGGAAGGTTGATTCCTCCATTCTTCTTTCTCAAGACTGCTTTGGCTATTCAGGGTCTTTTGTGTTTCCATATGAATTGTGAAATTTTTTGTTCTAGTTCTGTGAAAAATGCCATTGATAATTTGATACAGATTGCATTGAATCAGCAGATTACATTTGATAGTATAATCATTTTCACAAATTTGATTCTTCCTACCCAGGAACATGGAATATCTCTCCATCTATTTATGTCATCTTTGATTTCTTTCATCAGTGTCTTATAATTTTCTGTGTACAGATTTTTGTCTCCTTAGGTAAGTTTATTCCTGGATATTTAATTATTTTGTTGCAATGGTAGATGGGATTGATTCCTTAATTTCTCTTTCTGATTTTTCATTGTTAGTATATAGAAATGCAAGTGATTTCTGTGTCTTGATTTTGTATCCTGAAACCTTGCTAAATTCACTGATTAGCTCTAGTAATTTTCCGATACTATCTTTAGGGTTTTCTATGTACAGTATCATTTCATCTGCAAACAGTGAGAGCTTTATTTCTTCTTTTCTGATCTGGATTCCTTTTATTTCTTTTTCTTCTCTGATTGCTGTAGCTAGGACTTCCAGAACTATGTTGAATAATAGTGGCAAAAATGGACACCCTTGTCTTGTTTCTGATCTTAGGGGGAATGGTTTCAATTTTTCACAATTGAGAATAATGTTTGCTGTAGGCTTACCATATATGGCCTTTACCATGTTGAGGTAAGTTCCTTCTATGCCAATTTTTTGAAGAGTTTTAATCATAAATGAGTGCTGAATTTTGTCAAAGGCTTTTTCTGCATCTACTGAGATGATGATGTATTTTTTTATCTTTCAATTTGTTAATATGGTGTATCACATTGATTGATTTGTGTATATTGAAGAATCCTTGCATTCCTGGAATAAACCCAACATGATAATGGTGTATAACTTTTGGATGTGTTGCTGAATTCTGTTTGATAAAATTTTCTTGAGGGTTTTGCATCTATGTTCATCAGTGATATTGGTCTGTAGTTTGCTTTTTTTGCATTGTCTTTGGCTTTGGTATGAGGGTGATGGTGGCCTTGTAGAATGAGTTTGGAGTGTTCTTTTCTCTGCAATTTTAGAGTAATCTTGAGAAAGAAGAATGGAACTGGAGGAATCAACCTGCCTGACTTCAGACTATACTACAAAGCCACAGTCATCAAGACAGTATGGTACTGGCACAAAGACAGAAATATAGATCAATGGAACAGAATAGAAAGCCCAGAGATAAATCCACGCACCTATGGACACCTTATCTTTGACAAAGGAGGCAAGGATATACAATGGAAAAAAGACAACCTCTTTAACAAGTGGTGCTGGGAAAACTGGCCAACCACTTGTAAAAGAATGAAACTAGAACACTTTCTAACACCATACACAAAAATAAACTCAAAATGGACTAAAGATCTAAATGTAAGACCAGAAACTATAAAACTCCTAGAGGAGAACATAGGCAAAACACTCTCCGACATAAATCACAGCAAGATCCTCTATGACCCACCTCCCAGAATATTGGAAATAAAAGCAAAACTAAACAAATGGGACCTAATGAAACTTAAAAGCTTTTGCACTACAAAGGAAACTATAAGTAAGGTGAAAAGACAGCCCTCAGATTGTGAGAAAATAATAGCAAATGAAGAAACAGACAAAGGATTAATCTCAAAAATATACAAGCAGCTCCTGAAGCTCAATTCCAGAAAAATAAATGACCCAATCAAAAAATGGGCCAAAGAACTAAACAGACATTTCTCCAAAGAAGACATACAGATGGCTAACAAACACATGAAAAGATGCTCAACATCACTCATTATTAGAGAAATGCAAATCAAAACCACAATGAGGTACCATTACACGCCAGTCAGGATGGCTGCTATCCAAAAGTCTACAAGCAATGAATGCTGGAGAGGGTGTGGAGAAAAGGGAACCCTCTTACACTGTTGGTGGGAATGCAAACTAGTACAGCCGCTATGGAAAACAGTGTGGAGATTTCTTAAAAAACTGGAAATAGAACTGCCACATGACCCAGCAATCCCACTTCTGGGCATACACACTGAGGAAACCAGATCTGAAAGAGACACGTGCACCCTAATGTTCATCGCAGCACTGTTTATAATAGCCAGGACATGGAAGCAACCTAGATGCCCATCAGCAGATGAATGGATAAGGAAGCTGTGGTACATATACACCATGGAATATTACTCAGCCATTAAAAAGAATTCATTTGAATCAGTTCTAATGAGATGGATGAAACTGGAGCCCATTATACAGAGTGAAGTAAGCCAGAAAGATAAAGAACATTATAACATACTAACACATATATATAGAATTTAGAAAGATGGTAATGATAACCCTATGTGCAAAACAGAAAAAGAGACACAGATGTACAGAACAGACTTTTGGACTCTGTGGGAGAAGGCAAGGGTGGGATGTTTTGAGAGAACAGCATAGAAACATGTATATTATCTATGGTGAAACAGATCACCAGCCCAGGTGGGATGCATGAGACAAGTGCTCGGACCTGGTGCACTGGGAAGACCCAGAGGGATCGGGTGGAGAGGGAGGTGGGAGGGGGGATCGGGATGGTGAATACATGTAAATCCATGGCTGATTTATGTCAATGTATGATAAAAACCACTACAATATTGTAAAGTAATTATCCTTCAACTAATAAAAATAAATTAAAAAAAAAAGAATTTTTAGAAGGATAAGCACTAGTTCTTCTCTAAATGTTTAATAGAATTCTCCTGTGAAATCATCTGGTTCTGGGCTTTTGTGTTTTGGGAGATTTTTGATTACAGCTTCAATTTCAGTGCTTGTAATTGGGTTGGTCATAATTTCTATTTCTTCCTGGTTCAGTCTTGGAAGATTGAACTTTTCTAAGAATCTGTCCTTTTCTTCCAGGTTATCCATTTTATTGCCATATAGTTGTTCATAGTATTCTCATAATCCTTTGTATTTCTGCATTGTCTAATGTAACCTCTCCTTTTTCATTTCTAATTTTTTTTACATGTGATTTTGGCCATTTTTAAAAAATTATGATTGGAGGCTAATTACCTCACAATATTCTGTTGGTTTTTGCCATACATTCATATGAATCAGCCATGGGTGAACATGTGTTCCCCATCCTGACCTTCCTTCCCACCTCCCTCCCCATCCTACCCCTCAGGGTCATCTCAGTGCACCTGAGCTCCCTGTCTCATGCATCAAACCTGGACTGGTGATCTATTTTGCATATGATAATATACATGGTCAATGCTATTCTCTCAAATGTGCCTTCTTCCACAGAGCCCAACAGTCTGTTCTTTACATCTGTGTCTCTTTTGCTGTCTTGCATATAGGGTCATCGTTACCATCTTTCGAAATTCCATATATATGTGTTAGTATACTGTATTAGTGTTTTTCTTTCTGACTCACTTCACTCTGTACAATAGGCTCCAGTTTCAACCATCTCATTAGAACTGATTCAGATGCATTCTTTTTAATAGCTGAGTAACATTCCATTGTGTATATGTACCACAGCTTTCCTATCCATTCGTCTGTTGCTGGACATCTAGGTTGCTTCCATATCCTGGCTATTGTAAACAGTGTTGTGATGAACATTGGGGTACACGTGTCTGTTTCAATTCTGGTTTCCTCAGTGTGTATGCCCAGCAGTGGGATTGCTGGGTCTTATGGCAGTTCTATTTCCTGTTTTTAAAGGAATCTCCACACTGTTTCTCCATAGTGGCTGTACTAGTTTACATCCCCACCATCAGTGTAAGAGGGTTCCTTTTTCTCTGTACCCTCTCCAGCATTTATTGTTTGTAGACTTTTTGATAGCAGCCATTCTTACTGGCATGAGATGGTACCTCATGGTAGTTTTGATTTGCATTTCTCTGATAATGAGTGGTGTTGAGCATCTTTTCACGTGTTTGTTAGCCATCTGTATGTCTTTGGAGAACTGTCTGTTTAGTTCTTTGGCCCATTTTTTGATTGGGTCACTTATTTTTCTGGAATTGAGCTGCAGGAGTTGCTTGTATATTTTTGAGATTAGTTCTTTGTCAGTTTCTTCATTTGCCATTATTTTCTCCCATTCTGAAGACTGTCTTTTCACCTTGCTTACAGTTTCCTTTGTTTTTCAAAAGCTTTTAAGTTTCATTAGGTCCCATTTGTTTATTTTTTCTTTCATTTCCATTATTCTGGGAGGTGGGTCATAGAGGATTGCTATGATTTGCGTCAGAGAGGGTTTTGCCTATGTTTTCCTCTAGGAGTTTTATAGTTTCTGGTCTTACATTTAGATATTTAATCCATTTTGAGTTTTTTTTTTTTGTGTGTGTGTGTATGGTGTTAGACAGTGTTCTAGTTTCATTCTTTTACAAGTGGTTGACCAGTTTTCCCAGCACCACTTGTTACAAAGACTGTCTTTTCTCCATTGTATATTCTTGCCTCCTTTGTCAAAGATAAGGTGTCAATAGGTGCGTGGATTTATCTCTGGGCTTTCTATTTTGTTCCATTGATCTATGTTTCTGTCTTTGTGCCAGTACCATACTGTCTTGATGACTGTAGCTTTGTAGTATAGTCTGAAGTCAGGCAGGTTGATTCCTCCAGTTTCATTCTTTTTTCTCAAGATTGCTTTGGTTATTCCAGGTTTTTTGTATTTCCATACAAATTGTGAAACTATGTGTTCTAGTTCTCTGAAAAATACCGTTGGTAGCTTGATCGGGATTGCATTGAATCTATAGATTAGTTTTGGTAGTATACTCATTTTCACTATATTGATTCTTCTGATCCACGAACATGGTATATTTCTCCATTTATTTGTGTCGTCTTTGATTTCTTTCATCAGTGTTTTATAGTTTTCTATATATGGTCTTTTGTTTCTTTAGGTAGATTTATTCCTAAGTATTTTATTCTTTTTGTTGCAATGGTGAATGGAATTATTTCCTTAATTTCTCTTTCTGTTTTCTCATTGTTAGTGTATCAGAATGCAAGGGATTTCTGTGTGTTAATTTTATATCCTGCAACTTTACTATATTCATTGATTAGCTCTAGTAATTTTCTGGTGGAGTCGTTAGGGTTTTCTATGTAGAGGATCATGTCATCTGCAAACAGTGAGAGTTTTGCTTCTTCTTTTCCAATCTGGATTCCTTTTATTTCTTTTTCTTCTCTGATTGCTGTGGCTAAAACTTCCAAAACTATGTTGAATAGTAGTGGTGAGAGTGGGCACCCTTGTCTTGTTCCTGACTTTAGGGGAAATGCTTTCAATTTTTCACCATTGAGGATAATATTTGCTGTGGGTTTCTCATATATAGCTTTTATTATGCTGAGGTATGTTCCTTCTATGGCTGCTTTCTGGAGGTTTTTTTTTTTTTTATCATAAATGGGTGTTGAATTTTGCCAAAGATTTTCTCTGCATCTATTCAGATAATGAAAGGTTGTTGCTGAATGATAAGAGGCCGGGATTCTTGGCCTCTGGAAGAGATGAATTCAATCCAGGACCAGAGACGAGCTTGGATCGCTCAGAGCTTTTGTGTAATAAAGTTTTATTAAAGTATAAAGCAGATAGAGAAAGCTTCTGACATAGGCATCAGAATGGGGCAGAAAGAGTATCCCCCTGCTAGTCTTCAGCTGGATGTTATATAGTCACTGGATTTGACTTGGACTTGAAGTCTCTCAGTCATGTCTGACTCTCTGCGGCCCCATGCACAGTAGCCTGCACCGGGCTCCTCCACCCATGGGATTTTCTAGGCAAGAGTACTGGAGTGGGTTGCCATTTCCTTCTCCAGGGAATCTTCCCGACCCAGGGATCAAACTCAGGTCTCCCGCACTGTAGACAGATGCTTTACCATCTGAGACACCAGGAGTCTATATAGTCACTAGCAGTCTGTTAAAGAAAAGAAAGGAATGTTTTAAAACTCAGAATGGCACCAGGCTCCCTCATCCATAAGTTGCATTTTGTGATAATACTGGCACCAGATGATTCATCCCAGGCCATAAAACGATTGACTTGAATCTTGTCCAAGGGCAGATTACCATACAAATAGTTTTGTTTACATAGATTAGGGGAACAATATCTGAGTGTAACATACTGATTTGTCAAGTAGGTTCTGAGCCATTTGGCAGAACTGACTTGAAGACAGAGTCTGGGGTAAATTCATAGTACATTAACATAGCTTAAGATAAACATTTCTATAAGAAAAATGTATTAGTTAACTCAAGGTTTGAGAATAGTTAGCTTCAGGTGAAACCAGGTGTTATGGCAACACAGTATTTTAAGAGAAACCTCCTTTTAGACATGTATAGAGAAGGAAAAATATATCACTAGTTTGTTTCCTCCTGCCGCTTAAGGGAGATAAAAATGTCTGACACTTGCAGCCTATTTCTTCCATTTCAAGACCCCGGGCCTTCCTGCCTGTTACCCTCTCAATAATCATATAGTTTTTATCTTTCAATTTGTTAATGTGGTGTATCACATTGATTGATTTGTGAATACTGAAGAATCCTTGCATCCCTGGGATAAAGCCCATTTGGTCATGATGTATGATCTTTTTAATATTTTGTTGGATTCTGTTTGCTAGAATTTTGTTAACAATTTTTGTGTCTATGTTCATCAGTGATATTGGCCTGCAGTTTTCTTTTTTTGTGGCATCTTTGGTTTTTGGTAGTGGGGTGATGGTGGCTTCATATGTTGAGTTTGGAAGTTTACCTTCCTCTGCAATTTTCTGGAAAAGTTTGAGTAGAACAGATGCTAGCTCTTCTCTAAATTTTTGGTAGAATTCACCTGTGAAGCCGTCTGGTCCTGGGGGTTTGTTTTTTGGAAGATTTCTGATTACAGTTTTGATTTCTGTGCTTGTGATGGGTCTGTTAAGATTTTCTATTTCTACCTGGTTCAGTTTTGGAAAGTTATACTTTTCTAAGAATTTGTCCATTTCTTCCAAGTTGTCCATTTTATTGGCATATAGTTGCTGATAGTAGTCTCTTATGATCCTTTATATTTCTGTGTTGTCTGTTGTGATTTCTCCATTTTCATTTCTAATTTTGTTGATTTGATTCTTCTCCCTTTTTTTTCTTGATGAGTCTGGCTAATGGTTTGTCTATTTTATTTATCTTCTCAAAGAACCAGCTTTTAGCTTTGTTGATTTTTACTATGGTCTCCTTTGTTTCTTTTGCATTTATTTCTGCCCTAATTTTTATGATTCTTTCCTTCTACTAACCCTGGGGTGTTTCATTTCTTCTTTTTCTAGTTGCTTTAGGTGTAGAGTTAGGTTATTTATTTGATTTCTCTCCTGTTTCTTGAGGTAGGCTTGTATTGCTATGAACCTTCCCCTTAGCACTGCATTTACTGAATCCTATAGGTTTTGGGTTGTTGTGTTTTCATTTTCATTCATTTCTAGGCATATTTTGATTTCTTCTGTGATTTGTTGGTTATTCAGAAGTGTGTTATTTAGCCTTCATGTGTTTATATTTTTAATAGTTTTTTTTCCCTGTAGTTGACATCTAATCTTACCGCATTGTGATCAGAAAAGATGCTTGAGATGATTTCAATTTTTTCGAATTTACCAAGGCTAGATTTATGGCCCAGGATGTGATCTATCCTGGAGAAGGTTCTGTGTGCACTTGAGAAAAAGGTGAAATTCATTGTTTGGGGGTGAAATGTCCTAAAAAATATCAATTAGGTCTAACTGGTCCTTTGTATCATTTTTTTTTTTTATGTTTTTTTTTTAATTTTTTTATTAGTTGGAGGCTAATTACTTCACAACATTTCAGTGGGTTTTGTCATACATTGATATGAATCAGCCATAGATTTACACTTATTCCCCATCCCGATCCCCCCTCCCACCTCCCTCTCCACCCGATTCCTCTGGGTCTTCCCAGTGTACCAGGCCCGAGCACTTGTCTCATGCATCCCACCTGGGCCATTTAAAGTTTGTGTTTCCTTGCTAATTTTCTGTTTAGTTGATGTATCCATAGGTGTGAGTCAGGTTTTAAAGTCTCCCAGTATTATTGTGTTACTGTTAATTTCCCCTTTTATACTTGTTAGCATTTGCCTTACATATTGTGGTGCTCCTATGTTGGGTGCATATATATTTATAATTATTATATCTTCTTCTGGGACTGATCCTTTGATCATTATGTAGTGTCCTTCTTTGTCTCTTTTCATGGCCTTTTTTTTCAAAGTCTATTTTATCTGATATAAGTATTGCTACTCCTGCTTTCTTTTGGTTTCTATTTGCATGAAATATCTTTTTCCAGCCCTTTACTTTCAATCTGTATTTTTCCCTAGGATTGAGGTGGGCCTTTTGTAGACAGCATATATAGGGATCTTGTTTTTGTATCCATTCAGCCAGTCTTTATCTTTTGGTTGGGGCATTCAACTCGTTTACATTTTAGGTCATTATTGATAAGTATGATCCTGTAGCCATTTACTTTGTTGTTTTGGGTTTGAGTTTATAAACCTTTTCTGTGTTTCTTGTCTAGAGAAGATCCTTTAGCATTTGTTGAAGAGCTGGTTTGGTGGTGCTGAATTCTCTGAGCTTTTGCTTGTCTGTAAAGCTTTTGATTTCTCCTTCATATTTGAATGAGATCCTTGCTGGATACAGTAATCTGAGTTGTAGGTTTTTCTCTTTCATCACTTTAAGTATGTCCTGCCATTCCCTTCTGGTTTGAAGAGTTTCTATTGAAAGATCTATTGAAAGTTGTTATCCTCATGGGATTCCCTTTGTGAGTTACTTGTTTTTCCCTTGTTGCTTTTAATACTTGTTCTTTGTGTTTGATCTTCATTAACTTGATTAATATGTGTCTTGGGGTGTTTCACCTTGGATTTATCCTGTTTGGGACTCTCTGGGTTTCTTGGACTTGGGTGATTATTTCCTTCCTCATTTTAGGGAGTTTTTCAACTATTATCTCCTCAAGTATTTTCTCATGGCCTTTCTTTTTGTCTTCTTCTGGGACTCCTATGATTCGAATGTTGGGGAGTTTCACATTGTCCCAGAGGTCTCTGAGGTTGTCCTCATTTCCTTTAATTCTTTTTTTGTCTCTGCTTCATTTATTTCCACCATTCTATCTCCCACCTCACTTATCGTATCTTCTGCCTCAATTATTCTACTGTTGTTTCCCTCCAGAGAGCTTTTGATCTCAGTTATTGCATTATTCATCATTGATTGACTCTTTTTTTTTTTTTTTCCTTCTATTTCCTTGTTAAACCTTGCATCTTCTCAGTCCATGTCTCCAGACTATTTATCTGTGACACCATTTTGTTTTCAAGATTTTGGATCATTTTTACTATCATTATTCTGAATTCTTTTTTAGGTAGACTCACTATCTCCTCCTCTTTTGTTTGGTTTGGTTGGCTTTTATCATGTTCCTTTACCTGCTAAATATTTCTCTGCCTTTTCATCTTGTTTAGGTTGCTGTGTTTGGGGTGGCCTTCCTGTATGCTGGAAGTTTATGGTTCCTCTTTATTGTGGAGGTTCCTCCCTGTGAGTGGGGTTGGACGAGTGACTTGTCAAGGTTCCTGGTTAGGGAAGCTTGCATTGGTGTTCTGGTGGGTAGAGGTGGATCTCTTCTCTCTGGAGTACAATGAAGCATCCAGTAGTGAGTTTTGAGGTGTCTATGGGTTTGGTGTGACTTTTGGCCGCCTGTATTTTTTTGCTCAGGGTTATGTTAATGCGTTGTTGGAAAATTAGTTTGGTATGTGTTGCTCTGAAACTTGTTGGCTATTGGGTGGAGCTTGGTTTCAGTGTAGGTATGAAGGCTTTTGGATGAGTTCTTGTCAATGAATGTTCCCTGGAGTCAGGAGTTTTCTGTTGTTCTCAAGTTTTGGATTTAAGCCTCCTGCCTGTGGCTTTCAGTCTTATTCTTACAGTAGTCTCAAGACTTCTCCATCCATACAGCACCGATGATAAAACATCTAGATTAATGGTGAAAAAATTCTCCACAGTGGGGGGCACCCAGAGAGGTTCACAGAGATACATGGAGTAGAGAGGAGGGAGGAGGGAGATAGAAGTAACCAGGAGGAGAAGAGAGGGAATCAAAAGGGAGAGAGCAATCTAGCCAGTAATCAATTCCCTATCTGTTCTCCACAGTCTGGAACACTCAGAGTGGTCCACGGAGTTCTGAAGAGAAGAGGGAGGAAGGAGATAGAAGTTACCAGGAGGAGCGGAGGGGGAGTAAAAAGGAGAGATACCAATCTAGCCTATGATCAGTTCCCTAAGTGTTCTCCACAGCCTGGAATACCCAAAGAGATTCACAAAATTAAGTAGAGAAGAGAAGCGGGGAGGGAGGAGATAGAGGTGACTTGGGGGAGAACAAGAAGAATCAAAAGGGGAGAGAGCAATCAAGCCAGTAATCACACTCCTATGTAAAAATGGGTACTGAAGATTGGATTCTTAAAGGTACAGAGTTGATAACAAATACCAAAAAGCAAAGATTAAAAATCTAGAGTAGAGGTTAGACTCTCAAAAATACAATATTAAAAAAAAATCACAAAAGTTATAAAAATATATATATGAAATTTGCTTTAAAAATAGGATTTTTTGCAAGGTAATAGCAGGTTTTAAAAATGAAAGTTAAAGAAGTAATAAAGACCTTAAAAATTAAAAAAAATTAAAATATGACAATAGTAAAATATATCTAGGAATTTCTCTGGAGCTGTTGAGGGCAATGTGGGGTCAATTCAGTTTCAGATAGTTCCTTGTTCCAGCTTAGACTTCTCAAGGTCTATAGGTTCCTTCCAATGTAGCCAATGCTAGCTACAGGGTTTTAATCTGTTGCACATGTCACTTCCAAAGCGGTTCCCTCTTCTTTGTTTATTTTGGCCTCCTCTGTTTGCAAGTCTTTTCAGTATCTAACTTCTGCCCTGACACAAGGGGGTGAAGGTGGTCACTTATTTAGACTGACTTGTTCAGTTGTGCTCTGGGGAGGGAGGAACACCACAAACAAATATCCCTGGCATGTGTGGGGAGCGCTCACAGTGTCTGGGCCACACTGTGTTTGCCCCCATTCACGGTGTGTGTGCTTTCCCGGTCTACACTGCTCAGGCTCCAGGTTGCTCTGCAAGGGAACTGTCTAAGGCGGGCCCTGGGTTGTGTGAACTTCCCAGGTCTAAGCCACTCAGGTTCAAGTTCTCGGGTACTCCACAAAGGCACAGACTGGGTTGGGCCTGCCTTTTGTGCCCTTGCCAGGTCCAAGCATCTCAGGCGACCAGGTGCTTGTCGAGTGCACACTCCCCAGGTGGGTGGTGCATCTTCATCACCTCCCCAGTCTCAACCTCTTGGTTTTCCAGGTGCACCACAAGAGCACTGTCTCAGGTGTGCCGTGTGTCTCCTCTGGGGAGCTGATCTCTGGCTGTGACCCTTCTGGCAGATGTCAACCATTCAGAATCACAGGAAGACTTGGTTAGCAACTGGGAGCCTGCTCAGAGTTTGGTAGAAGATGCTGTTTCTGGGGCCGAGTTTGTCACTCTCCCTCCAGCTCTGGCTGTCGCCCGCCGGCCTCCCTGCCTCCAGCAGGAGATGGGCCTGTCCGCTGCTGGCTAGCTCTCTTCTGGTGTTCGCTCAGTCCCTTGTTCTGTGAGTGGGCCGGCAGTACCTTCAGTCAGTTCAGTTGATCAGTCATGTCCAACTCTTTGCGACCCCATGAATCGCAGCATGCCAGGCCTCCCTGTCCATCACAAACTCTCAGAGTATGCCCAAACTCATGTCCATTGAGTCAGTGATGCCATCCAGCTATCTCATCCTCTACCGTCCCCTTCTCTTCCTGCCCCCAATCCCTCCCAGCATCAGGGTCTTTTCCAATGAGTCAACTGTTTGCATGAGGTGGCCAAAGTACTGCAGTTGCAGCTTCAGCATCAGTCCTTCCAATGAACACACAGGACTGATCTCCTTCAGGATGGACTGCTTGGATCTCCTTGCAGACCAAGGGACTTTCAAAAGTCGTCTTCAACACCACAGTTCAAAAGCATCAATTCTTTGGTGCTCAGCTTTCCTCACAGTCCACCTCTCACATCCATACATGGCCACTGGAAAAACCATAGCCTTGATTAGACGGACCTTTGTTGGCAAAGTAATGTCTCTGCTTTTTAATATGCTATCTGGGTTGGTCATAATATTCCTTCCAAGGAGTAAGCGTCTTTTAATTTCATGGCTGCAATCACCATCTGCAGGGATTTTGGAGCCCCAAAAAATAAAGTCTGACACTGTCTCCACTGTTTCCCCATCTATTTCCCATGAAGTGATGGGACCGGATGCCATAATCTTAGTTTTCTGAGTGTTGAGCTTTAAGCCAACTTTTCCATTCTCCTCTTCCACTTTCATCAAGAGGCTTTTAGTTCCTCTGCACTTTCTGCCATAAGCGTGGTGTCATCTGCACATCTGAGGTTATTGACATTTCTCCCAGCAATCTTGATTCCAGCTTGTGTATCCTGCAGCCCAGAGTTTCTCATGATGTACTCTGCATATAAGTTAAATAAGCAGGGTGACAATATACAGCCTTGGCAAACTCCTTTTCCTATTTGGAACAAGTCTGTTGTTCCATATCCAGTTCTAACTGTTGTTTCCTGACCTGCATATAGGTTTCTCAAGAGGCAGGTTAGGTGGCCTAGGATTCCCAACTCTTTCAGAATTTTCCACAGTTTATTGTGATCCACACAGTCAAAGGCTTTGGCATAGCCAATAAAGCAGAAATAGATGTTTTTCTGGAACTCTCTTGCTTTTTCAATGATCCAGCAGATATTGGCAATTTGACCTCTGGTTCCTCTGCCTTTTCTAAAACCAGCTTGAACATCCCAAAGTCCAGGGTTCATGTATTGCTGAAGCCTGGCTTGGAGAATTTTGAGCATTAATTTACTGGTGTGTGATGACTGTAATTGTGCGGCAGTTTGAGCATTCTTTGGCATTGCCTTTCTTTGGGATTGGAATGATAACTGACCTTTTCCAGTCCTGTTGCCACTGATCAGTTTTCCAAATTTGCTGGCATATTGAGTGCAGCACTTTCACAGCATCATCTTTCAGGATTTGAAATAGCTCAACTGAAAATCCATCACCTCCACTAGCTTTGTTCATAGTGATGCTTTCTAAGGCCCACTTGACTTCACATTCCAGGATGTCTGCCTCTAGGTGAGTGATCACACCATCGTGATTATCTGGGTCGTGAAGATCATTTTTGTACAGTTCTTCTGTGTATTCTTGTCACCTCTTCTTAATATCTTCTGCTTCTGTTAGGTCCATACAATTTCTGTCCTTTATCGAACTCATCTTTGCAAGAAATGTTCCCTTGGCATCTCTAATTTTCTTCAAGAGATCTCTAGTCTTTCTCATTTTATTATTTTCCTCTATTTCTTCACATTGATCACTGAGGAAGACTTTCTTATCTCTCCTTGCTATTCTTTGGAACTCTGCATTCAAATGGGAATATCTTTCCTTTTCTCCTTTGCTTTTTGCTTCTGTTCTTTTCACAGCTATTTTAAGGCCTCTTCAGACAACCATTTTGCTTTTTTGCATTCTTTTTCCATGGGGATGGTCTTGATCCCTGTCTCCTATACAATGTCATGAACCTCCATCCATAGTTCATCAGGCACTCTGTCTATCAGGGCTAGTCCCTTAAATATATTTCTCACTCCCACTGTATAGTCATAAGGAATTTGATTTAGGTCATACCTGAATGGTCTAGTGGTTTTCCCTACTTTCTTCAGTTTAAGTCTGAATTTGACAATAAGGAGTTCATGATCTGAGCCACAGTCAGCTCCTGGTCTTATTCTTGCTGACTGTATAGAGCTTCTCCATCTTTGGCTGCAAAGGATATGATCAATCTGATTTCGGCATTGATCATCTGGTGATGTCCATGTGTAGCATCTCCTCTTGTGTAGTTGGAAGAGGGTGTTTGCTATCACCAGTGCGTTCTCTTGGCAAAACTCTATTAGCCTTTGCCCTGCTTCATTCCGTACTCCAAGGGCAAATTTGCCTGTTACTCCAGGTGTTTCTTGACTTCCTACTTTTGCATTCCAGTCCCCTATAATGAAAATGACATCTTTTTTGGGTGTTAGTTCTAAAAGGTCTTATAGGTCTTCATAAAACCATTAAACTTCAGTTTTTTCAGCATTACTGGTTGGGGCATAGGCTTGGATTGCCATGATATTGAATGATTTGCCTTGGAAATGAACAGAGATTATTCTGTCATTTTTGAGACTGCATCCAAGTACTGCATTTCAGACTCTTTTGTTGGCCATGATGGCTTTTCCATTTCTAAGGGACTCCTGCCCACAGTAATAGATATAATGGTCATCTGAGTTAAATTCACCTATTCCAGTCCATTTTAGTTTGCTGATTCCTAGAATGTTGACATTCACTTTTGCCATCTCCTGTTTGACCACTTCCAATTTGCCTTGATTCATGGACCTAACATTCCAGGTTCCTATGCAATATTGCTCTTGACAGCATCAGACCTTGCTTCTATCACCAGTCACATCCACAACTGGGTATTGTTTTTGCTTTGGCTTCATCCCTTCATTCTTTCTGGAGTTATTTCTCCACTGATCTCCAGTAGCATATTGGGCTCCTACCGACCTGGGGAGTTCCTCTTTCAGTATCCTATCATTTTGCCTTCTCATACTGTTCATGCGGTTCTCAAGGCAAGAATACTGAAGTTGTTTGCCATTCCCTTCTCCAGTGGGCCACATTGTCAGACCTCTCCACCATGACCCAACCATCTTGGGTGACCCCACATGGCATGGCTTAGTTTCATTGAGTTAGACAAGACTGTGGTCCTGTGATCAGATTGGCTAGTTTTCTGTGATTATGGTTTCAGTGCGTCTGTCCTCTGATGCCCTCTTGCAACACCTACTGTCTTACTTGGGTTTCTCTTACCATGGACGTGGGGTGTCTCTTTATGGCTGCTCCAGCAAAGAGCAGCCGCTGCTCTTTACCTTGGATGAGGGGTATCTCCTCACGGCCGCCCCTCCTGACCTTGAGCATGGAGAAGCTCCTCTCTGCCCTTAGGTTAGAGCTTTTCACAGGAAACTTCTCTCTCTCTCTGTCCTCTTTTTTTTTTTTTTCCCCCTCTCTCTGGCTATCCTGTAGTTTGGGTCATGTTAGCTCCCTTAGACTGCCCTCAGGGCATTCATGCCAGGCCCTTACCCTAAACAATAGAGCCCGCACCTCCTTGTTCAGCCCCTGCTTGCTGGTGGCAGACACAAGCATCTGGGCTACTTCACCACTGGGAGTTGCATTTAGTCACGTAATCTGTGGGTTTTATTTATTTATTTTTTTCCTCCTGGTTATGTTGCTCTCTGAGATTCCAAAACTCTTCACAGACCCACTGGTGAGAAGGTTTCCTGGTGTTTGGAAACTTCTCTTTTACAACTCCCTCCCTGGGATGGGTCTCCATCCCTAACTCTTTTGTCTGTCTTTTTATCTTTTATATTTTGTCCTACCTCCATTTGAAGACAATGGGCTGCCTTTATGGGTGCCTGGTGTCCTCTAGCAGCGTTCAGAAATTGTTTTGTGGAGTTTGCTTAGCATTCAAATGATCTTTCTATGAATTTGTGGAGGGAGAAAGTGGTTCCTGTCCTATTCCTCTGCTATCTTCCATTTCTAATTTTATTGATTTGATTCTTCTCTCTTTTTTTCTTGATGAGTCTGGCTAAAGATTTCTCAACCTTGTTTATTTTCTCAGAGAACCAGCTTTTATTTTTCTTAATCTTTACTATTATTTCTTTCATTTCTTTTTCATTTCTTTCTGCTCGGATCTTTATGATTTCTCTCTTTCTACTAATTTGACAGTTTTTTTCTTCTTTTTCCAGTTTTTTAAGGTGCAAAATTAGGTTATCTATTCGATGTTTTTCTTGTTTCTTGAGGTAGGATTGTATTTCTATAAACTTCCTTCTTAGAACTGCTTTTGCTACATCCCATAGGTTTTGAGTTGTCGTGTTTTCATTATCATTTGTATCTAGAAACTTTTAGATTTCTTCAGTAACCAGTTGGTTATTTAGAAACATGCTGTTTAATCTCCATGTTTTTATGTTTTTTTTTTGTTTTTTTTTTTTTTTTTTTTTGTTTTTTTTTTTTTGTTTTTATGTTTTTTACAGTTTTTTTTTTGTTTGTTTTTTGTTTTTGTAATTGATATCTAGTCTCATAGCATTGTGGTCAGAGACGAAGCTTGATACAATTTCAATTTTCTTAAATTTACTGAGGTTTGATTTGTGACCCAAGATGTAGTCTATCCTGGAGAATGTCCCATGTGCACTTGAGAAGAAGATGTCTTCTTATGCATTTGGATGGAATGTCCTGAAGATATCAATGATATCCATCTCATCTAATGTATCATTTAAGACTAGTGTTTCCTTATTAGTTTTCTGTTTTGATGATCTGTCCATTGGTGTTAGTGGGGTGTTAAAATCTCCTGCTATTATTTTGTTACTGTCAATTTCTCTTTTTATGTCTGTTAGTGTTTGTCTTATCTATTGAGGTGCTCCTATGTTGGGTGCATAGATATTTACAATTGTTATGTCTTCCCCTTGGATTGATCCCTTGATCATTATGTAGTGTCCTTCCTTATCTCTTGTAATCTTCTTTATTTTACGGCCTATTTTGTCTGATATGAGGATTGCTACTCCAGCTTTTTTTGCTTCCCATTTGCATGGAATATATTTTCCTTTCCTCTCACTTTCAGTCAATATGTGTCTTTAGGTCTGAAGTTCATTTCTTGTGGAAAACATATATATGGATATTGTTTTTGTATCCATTCAGCCAGTCTGTGTCTTTTGGTTGGAGCATTTAATCCATTTACATTTAAAGTAATTATTGATATATATGTTCCTATTGCCATTTTCTAAGGGCTTCTCTTATAGCTCAGATAGTAAACCATCTGACTGCAATGCAGGAGACCCGGGTTTGATCCCTGGGTCAGGAAGATCCCCTGAAGAAGGAAATGGCAACCCACTCCAGAATCCTTGCCTGGGAAATCCCATGGATAGAAGAGCCTGGCAGGCAGTACAGTCCATGAGGTCACAAAGAGTAGGACATGGCTGAGCGTCTAACATACAAATTGCTTGGGGTTGGTTTTGTAGATCTTTTTTCTTCTCTTGTATTTCTTGACTATGTCAGTCCATTTAACATTTGTTGTAAAGCTGGTTTGATGGTACTGAATTCTCTTAACGTTTTCTTGTCTGAAAAGCTTTTTATTTCTCCAACAATTTTGAATGGGATCCTTGCTGGATACAGTAATTTTGGTTGTAGATTTTTCCCTTTCAGTACGTTAAATATATCTTGCCATTCGCTTCTGGACCTCAGAGTTTCTGTTGAAAGATCAGCTGTTAGGTGTATGGGGTTTCCCTTGTATGTTATTTGTTGCTTCTCCTTTGCTGCTTTTAATACTCTTTGTGTTTAGTCTTTGTTAGTTTGATTAGTATGTGTCTTGGAGTGTTTCTCCTTGGGTTTATCCTGTATGGGACTCTTTGTGCCTCTTGGACTTGATTGACTGTTTCCTTTTTGATGTTGGGGAAATTTTCAAGTATAATCTCTTCAAAAATTTTCTCATACCCTTTCTTTTTCTCTTCTTCTTCTGGGACCCCTATAATTTGAATGTAGGTGTGTTTGATATTGTCCCAGATGTCTCAGAAGACAGTCTTTTTACTTTATTCTGCTCTTCAGAAATTATTTCCACAATTTTATCTTCCAGCTCACTGCTTAATTTTTCTGCTTCAGATATTCTGCTATTGATTCATTCTAGAGTATTTTTAATTTCAGTAATTGTGTTGTTGTGAAGAAAGTGGGGAAAACCACTAGACCATTCAGGTATGACCTAAATCAAATTCCTTATGACTATACAGTGGAAGTGAGAAATAGATTTAAGGGACTAGATCTGATAGACAGAGTGCCTGATGAACTATGGACTGAGGTTTGTGACATTGTACAGGAGACAGGAATCAAGACCATCCCCAAGAAAAAGAAATGCAAAAAGAACAAAATGGCTGTCTGAGGAGGCCTTACAAAGAGCTGTGAAACGACGGGAAGCAAAAAGCAAAGGGGAAAAGGAAAGATATTCCCATTTGAATGCAGAGTTCCAAAGAATAGCAAGGAGAGATAAGAAAGTCTTCCTCAGTGCTCAATGCGAAGAAATAGAGGAAAATAATAGAATGGGAAAGACTAGAGATCTCTTCAAGAAAATTAGAGATGCCAAGGGAACATTTCATGCAAAGATGGGCTCAATAAAGGATAGAAATAGTAGGGACATAACAAAAGCAGAAGATATTAAGAAGAGGTGACAAGAAAACACGGAAGAACTGTACAAAAAAAAAATCTTCACGACCCAGATAATCACAATGGTGTGATCACTCACCTAGAGTCAGACATCCTCGAATTTGAAGTCAAGTAGGCCTTAGGAAGCATCACTATGAACAAAGCTAGTGGAGGTGATGGACTTCCAGTTGAGCTATTTTAAATTCTGAAAGATGATGCTGTGAAAGTGCTGCACTCAATATACCAGCAAATTTGGAAAACTGATCAGTGGCAACAGGACTGGAAAAGGTCAGTTATCATTCCAATCCCAAAGAAAGGCAATGCCAAAGAATGCTCAAACTACAGCACAATTCCACTCATCACACACTCTAGTGAAGTGATGCTTAAAATTCCCCAAGCTAGGCTTCAGCAATACGTGAACCATGAACTTCAAGATGTTCAAGCTGGTTTTAGAGAAGGCAGAGGAACCAGAGATCAAATTGCCAATATCCACTGGATCATTGAAAAAGCAAGAGAGTTCCAGAAAAACATCTATTTCTGCTTTATTGGCTATGCCAAAGCCTTTGACTGTGTGGATCACAATAAACTGTGGAAAATTCTGAAAGAGTTGGGAATCCTAGGCCACCTAACCTGCCTCCTGAGAAATCTGTATGCAGGTCAGGAAACAACAGTTAGAACTGGATATGGAACAACAGACTTGTTCCAAATAGGAAAAGGAGTACGTCAAGGCTGTATATTGTCACCCTGCTTATTTAACTTTTATGCAGAGTGCATCATGAGAAATGCTGTGCTGGAAGAAGCACAAGCTGGAATCAAGATTGCTGGGAGAAATGTCAATAACCTGAGATATGCAGATAACACCACCCTTATGGCAGAAGTGAAGAAGAACTAAAAAGCCTCTTGATGAAAGTGAAAGAGGAGAGTGAAAAAGTTGGCTTAGAGCTCACAATGCAGAAAACTAAGATCATGGCATCTGGTCCCATCACTTCATGGGAAAGAGGTGGGGAAACAGTGGAAACAGTGGTGACTGTATTTTTCTGGGCTCCAAAATCACTGCAGATGGTGATTGCAGCCATGAAATTAAAAGACACTTACTCCTTGGAAGGAATATTATGACCAACCTAGATAGCACTTTAGAAAGCAGAGACATTACTTTGCCAACAAAGGTCCGTCTAGTCAAGGCTATGGTTTTTCCAGTGGTCATGTATGGATGTAAGAGTTGGACTGTGAAGAAAGCTGACGGCTGAAGAATTGATGCTTTTGAACTGTGGTGTTGGAGAAGACTCTTGAGAGTCCCTTGGACTGCAAGGAGATCCAACCAGTCCATCCTAAAGGAGGTCAGTCCTGAGTGTTCATTGGAAGGACTGATGTTCAAGCTGAAACTCCAATACTTTGGCCACCTGATATGAAGAGCTGACTCATTCGAAAAGACCCTGATGTTGGGAAGAATTGAGGGCAGGAGAAGAGGACAGCAGAGGATGAGATGGTATGATGGCATCACTGACTCGATGGACATGGGTTTGGGTGGACTCCAGGAGTTGGTGAAGGGCAGGGAGGCCTGGTGTGCTGTGGTTCATGGGGTTGCAAAGAGTCGGATATGACTGAGCAACTGAACTGAACTGAATTGTGTTGTTTGTCGCTGTATATTTATTCTTTAATTCTTCTAGGTCTTGGTTAATTGATTCTTACATTTTGTCCATTTTGTTTTCAAGGTTTTCGATCATTTTTACCACCATTATTCTGAATTATTTTTCAGGTAGTTTCCTATTTCCTCTTCATTTTTTTGGACTTCTCTGTTTCTAGTTTGTTCCTTCATTTGTGTAGTATTTCTCTGCCTTTTCATTTTTTATATATATATATAAACTACTGTGTTTGAGGTGTCCTTGTCCCAGCATAGAGTTGGATTCTTTCTTTCTTTTGGCTCCTGCCCTTCTAAGTTTGGTTCAGTGGTTTGTGTAAGCTTCTTATAGTGTGAGATTTGTGCTGAGTTTTTGTTTATTTGTTTGTTTGTTTTTCCTCTGATGGGCAAGGCTGAGTGAGGTGGTAATCCTATCTGCTGATGATTGGGTTTGGATTTTTTTTTTGTCTGTTGTTTAGATGAGCATCCTGCACAGGGTGCTATTGGTGGTTGGGTGATGCCAGGTCTTGTATTCCAGTGATTTCCTTTGTGTGAGTTCTCACTATTTGATAACCCCCTTAGGGTTAATTTTCTGGTAGTCAAGGGTCTTGGAGTCACTGGTCCCACTACAAAGGCTCAGGGGTTTGTCTTGCTGTAGAGGTTGTCTATCCAGTTGAGGCATAGCAGGCCCTGATGGCTCAGTAGCTCCTTGCCTGCTCTGTCAATTAGGAAACCCAACTTTTATCATACAACAAAGGAGGGAGGGTATGGGCAGCGGGCCCTGCAGGCCAAGGTTGCCGATGCTGAGTGGAGGCAAGGGGGAGTCTGGAATCATTCATTTTTGTACAGTGAGTCACAGCCAAGAGATAAATCACCTATGAGTAGAGGAATGCCGATCCAAACAATCTAAGTCAGGGAAAAGTTAAGAATCTCTCAGTGAGTCTCCTAGACTGAGTGAAAAGGGGTAGGTGATTGTGGTGGGGCAGCGGGGAGTGTCCCTCAGTAGTCCAACAGTGACCTGACTTAGAGAGAAAACTAATTCTAATAAATAACTTTTTCATTTTATTGTTTTGGTTTGTGTGTCTTACTTTTTCCATCTTCATCAAGCAAAATTAAATAACAAATAAACTACATTTATCACCTATTTGGAATTTTGCAGGAAAAAAGGAGGAAAGAGATATGGCACTTGGGGACTAACGAATACAGTGGGGACAGCTCTTACATGGTGAATGATATTTCCTCTGCAATTATAAAAATTTGATAAAATTGCTCATTGGGAGAAAATATAACCATAAGCACCATATTTTTTTTTCTTATAGCCACCTATATTTTATTGTATGTAGTTGTGGAACTGATGTATGGTAATATTCCTTTTTTCTTTTTTCGGTACTTCATGAAGGAAAAAAGAAAAATTGCATTGTGATAGTGAGGCAATGGAGATTTAAAGGTTGTACTGGACTTACAATTGAAATGCAAATCACTCTTTGCAAACAGCTTCCCACTGAGGCCCAGATTTTTACAGATCAGGTTCTGCTGTCCTGATGAGGAATCATTGAACGGCATTTCCCAGCATTCACAAATTAGTTGCCGTCTAAGGTATCATTTTCTACGTTATAATTGTAACTTACCAGAGAAAACTTTGTCACAAAAGACAGTACCCTGTGCTTCCATTATTTTTCCAGCTGCACTGCCACTAAGGATTCTTTCACACACAATAAAAACACACACATCACGACCTCCCTCTCTGAAATACACACTCCTTGAATATAAACATTTTGAGAATATTTGTGTGCTTTTCTTCCCCTTCTTTTTTAGATGTGCAGGTGGTAAAATACTGGCTGCCATGAACTGCAGACAATAAATAAAAATTACCAGCTTCTTCTGGCTGCCTGATAGAAATGTGCCAGCTTGGAAAAGCCTGATTCTCCAGGCAAAGTGATCTCCTGGGCAAAGAAGGCCCCGGATATGCAAGTCCACTTCCTGGTGGCTCCTTAATAGGCAGGTGAGGCTTGTCCACTTCAGCCAGGCTTAGTTGCCCTCAGAAACAAGGAAGCTGCTTACAACTCTGAAAGGCTCCCTCTCCCTCCCCAAGTTAAAAAGGCTAAAACTCTGAGAGAGGCAGCATTGCAACCAAGACAGAAGACACAAAAGGCTTAGGGTTTAAAAGCTGAAGTTGAGACACAGAAATAATTCCCAAAAGTACGGCTGTATGTTGGGAACATTACTAGCTAGAACCCTTAAACTTGATCATGTCACAGACCTTTGTCAGTTATCTGAGCAGATCGTGGTATGTCTGTGGATGTCCACCTCTACATGTGTCAGTGTTTTGGATCAACAATTTCTCAAAAAGAATTCCAGAATTCCTTGCCCCAGAAGCAAACAGGGATCTTGTTCTATAAGGAGTGTCTGGGGACTCATCCCCAGAGATTCTGATTTATTATATTCAGGATAGTTTCCAAGAATTTTTCATTTTAACAAGTTCCCCCAGATGATTTGAATGCACATTGAACTTGAGAACCACTGTATTAGATGAACCCTGAAACTCCTTCCAGGCTTAAGGTTTGAGAAATAGGTTAGTCAATAAATTAGTCAAGCATACCTGTCTTGAAGTCTGGGTCCCTTAACCAGGAAAAAAAAAAAAAAATTGCGAGAGAAACTGAAGGCAAAAGTCTCCTCATATAAGGTTACTATCTATATCTAGATAGAAGCTACTAGATATCCCTCTCCTCAACTGTGTGTTCAGCAACCCCACTAGGAGGGAAAACTATAAATGTGATGATATCCCAGGAATCACCTTCCACATACTCTGGCCATTGAAAAGAGATGATTCTCATAGATGACATCTTCCTGTCAGAGTAGGAGAGGCTCCTGGGGAAGACTGAGGAGCAGAGGGAGGTCACGGTCCTGTCTCCAGCCACCGTGGTTTGAGGAGGAGGGAAAACTGAGGAATGTGGACAATAGAGCTCTTCCAATATCTGGGTTTCCTACATAAAGTAGGAAGCAGAAAAACATGTTGTGAATGAGAAGAGAAGGTGTTGAGAAGAACAAACAATTATGAAGGGTTGGAACTTTTATTGATGAGAATGGGTGTGAAACATAAGCAAAGTCAAGGGAAAGGTGTGGTGAGTTTCTTGAGTCTCGACTAGGGTGAGGCTTCTGGGATTCTATTATTGTTAATCAGCTTGATTGTGGGATTATTCATAGCAATATTTAATATTTTGAAAAACAGGGGTAGGGATACTGGATATATTTTCACATCTTTATTGGTTATGTGTTTTATGGGGTGAACTATCTATTCATAATCTTTGTTCATGTATTTTGTTATTTCTTCTTTGGTAATTTTTGTATTTATTAAAATAAGGACTGGAAAAGGTCAATTTTTATTCCAATCATAAAGAAAGGCAATGTCAAAGAATCTTCAAACTACCGCCTAATAGCACTGATCTCACATGCTAGGACTTCCCTGTAGCTCAAGTGGTAAAGAATCTGCCTGTGATGCAGGAGACCAGGGTTTGATCCCTGGGTCAGGAAGATCCTCTGGAGAAGGGAATGGCAATCCAATCCAGTATTATTGCCTGGAGAATTCCATGGACAGAAAAGCCTGGTTCCAGTATTCTTGCCTGGAGAATTCCATGGACAGAGAATTCTGGTGGGCTATGGTTCATGGGGTCGCAAAGAGTCAGGCACAACTGAGTGACTAACAGACACACACACACACACACACACACACACACACACACATGCTAGCGAAATAATGCTCAAAAATTTTCAAGCCAGGCTTCAATAGTATGTGAACCATGAACTTCCAGATGTTCAAGCTGGATTTAGAAAAGGCAGAGGAACCAGAGATCAAATTGCCAACATCCACTGAATCATAGGAAAAGCAAGAGAATTCCAGAAAAACACCTACTTCTGCTTCATTGACTATGCTAAAACCTTTGACTGTGTGGATCACAACAAACTATGGAAAATTCTTCAAGAGATGGGAATACCAGACCACCTTACCTGACTCTTGAAGATCTGTGTGCAGGTCAAAAAGCAACAGTTAAAACTGGATATGGAAAAACAGACTGGTTCCAAATTGGAAAAGGAGCATGTCAAGGCTGTATATTGTCACCCTGCTTATTTAACTTATATGCAGAGTACATCATGTGTATGCCAGGCTGGATGAATCACAAGCTGGAATCAAGATTGCTGGGAGAAATATCAATAACCTCAGATATACAAATGACACCATCCTTACGGCAGAAAGCAAAGAAAAGCTAAAGAGCCTCTTGATGAAAGTGAAAGAGGAGAGTGAAAAAGCTGCCTTAAAACTCAACAGTCTAAAAATTAAGATCATGGCATCTGGTCCCATCCCTTCATAGAAAATAGACGGGGAAACAATGGAAAGTGAGAGACTTTATTATTTGGGGCGCCAAAATCACTGCAGATAGTGACTGCAGCCATGAAATTAAAAGACACTTGCTCCTTGGAAGAAAAGCTATGACCAAGCTAGACAGCATATTAAAAAGCAGAGACATTACTTTGCCAACAAAGGTCCGTCTAGTGAAAGCTATGGTTTTTCCAGTAGTCATGTATGGATGTGAGAGTTGGGACCATAAAGAAAGCTGAGCACTGAAAAATTGATGCTTTTGAACTGTGGTATTGGAGAAGACTCTTGAGAGTCCCTCGGACAGCAAGGAGATCAAACCAATTAATCCTAAAGGAAATCAGTCATGAATATTCATTGGAAGGACTGATGCTGAGGCTGAAACTCCAATACTTTGGTCACCTGATGTGAAGAACTAACTCCTTGGAAAAGACCCTGATTCTTGGAAAGATTGGAGGCATGAGGAAAAGGGGATGACAGAGGATGAGATGGTTAGATGGCATCACTGACTCAGTGGACATGAGTTTGAGCAAGCTCCAGGAGTTGGTGATGGACAGGGAAGCCTGGCATGCTGCTGTGCATGGGGTCCCAAAGAGTCAGACATGACTGAGTGACTGAACTGAACTGAGAATAATTGTTCAATGGATGTGCAATAGTTTTCATCTTTTTGTGTTTATCTTCATGCCTCTTCAATGCACACAAATGTTCATTTGTATTTATCCAAATGTACTGAATTTTCTCTTTATATATATATATTCTTCCATATATCTTGAACTTACTGTCTATGCTGTTGAAGTCTCAATTATTTCCAAGAGTCTCCTTTTTACTTCCACCTGATTTTTTTTTCTGCAGTACCAATTTTATTCTTTTATTCTTTATGTCTTTCAAATGGCTAAAAAGTTGTGTATCCAACTTTCAATTATAATTTAAGGTGAGTGGCATAACATGCATGGCTATAATGCTACCAATAATTCCCCCAATTAATACATCAAATAACCTTTTTCCCTTGTAAGGTTTTTATTTCCACAAACTCTATCCAAAGCATCAGCTCATAATGATAACACTTGTTTGTACAAAAAGAAAAACCTTGTTTCTTTAGGTGACCATTTTATTGGGCCTTTGTCTCCTTACCTACAATACAAGATATTTGTTTTAGGTGATTTTCAAAGTCTTTCTCAACTTTGAAATTGTGTTATTTTTCTGAGCAGTGAACATGTGTCATTGTGCTAACTAGACCTGTCCTCCTTGAAAAGGTGTTCCAGACTATAGTCCTCAGGCCATATCTGGCCATTGACCAGTTTCTATAAGACACTTGAGTTAAGAATGGTTTTCATATTTTCAAAAAGTAATTAAACAACAATGGCAAAAGGGATATTTGACAGAGATCCATAGATCTTTTAAGGTCCTCAAAGCCTAAAATAGTCTCTATGTGACCCTCTGTAGAATCAGCTCACTGACTCCTGCTATAGTGTGAGAAGTCAGATCTTCTATTATCACAGGCACCTCTCCAAAATACCACTGACAGAAAACATAACAAGTACCATATTTCCTTTTCTTATGGGCACAAACTTAGAACACATTTCCCAGTCTCCCTGCAGTTAGGGCTGCCCATTATCTGAGTCTTACATAATGGGGCGTTGGTGGATATGATATATACCACTTCCAGACCTCTGCTAAATCTGCCCCATGCTGGAGCTCCATATCCCTCTTATGTACGCCAGTTTGATATAGAGAATCCGGTAGAAGACACTTCAGGAGATGACGGAGTCATACAGTGAAGGTAACACAAGTACCTGACTGACCTGGTGGCAGGTTACACATCAGAAAAGAACATCACATTGAACTTCATCTGGACAGAGGAACCTGGTGGGCTACAGTTCATGGGGTCACAAGGAGTCAGACATGAATGAGTGACTAACACTTTCACTTGAGTAAAAATATAAACTTGGGTTGGTTAGGACAATGAATGAAGGAATTCATTATAGCTGCTAGTATCTATCCCAATTAAGGCAGTGATTCTCCTCCACAGCTCAGCTAGTAAGTTGCTTCTGTCTGCATTGAGTGGGAAACCAGAGGACCAACACTGTTGCCAAAATAGTAACACCGAGGAAATAGTAACTCAATTTCTCAATAAAAGGGAAAAATGCTATGACACCAATTTAGAATACAGATCTTGGGAGATCAGTGACCTTTGTCTCTTAGTGAGGCTTGGATTATTATTTCTGAGAGACAACTCCACCGAAACAAGTGGAGTGTCTGACCATCACATTGAGCTGTGTTGAGGCTTCCTTTATTCCATTTCCCATGGGAATTGAAGTATTAAGTGCATTTTACCTTTAGTTCTGAAGATACATGAAGAAGAATTATATTCTTTGGATATTGATATTATCTGGGAAAACTTGCAGAAAAAAAAATTCTAAATAAATTTCCAAATCAGAGACCATCCAATAACAGCATGGGGAATGCTACGTCCAGAATATTTACATATAACAACAATAAAAATAAAATTAACAAGTAGATCTCACTATTCAGACAAAATTGCCATATAGTGGGAGAGTTAAGGACATGACTGAATTTACTAAGCCTGGGTGTGAATGCTTGCTGCACCAGTTATTAACTGTTTGACTTTTTAAGATCTCAATCTTTCTGTTATTCTGTATTCTCACTTTTAAATGGGGGGCATGATAAAATGATACCTGCTTATTAGGGTTGTAATAAAGATTAAAAGAATTACTATCTTTAACTTGAAATAGTACTGACACATAATATGCATTCATTCATTCATTCAAATTATTACATGATTCAAAATAAGGGAATTCACCCAATATGCAAGGTCTAATGTGATATTTCAAAAATCTCCGCATCCTCTCCTCTCATTTATGCATTTCTGTAAATGTTTTCCTGATATTTTGCTTTTGTCTCAGTTATGCAGTTATTCCTTCTTAGATTTTGAGATCAAGTTTGAGTTACAAGTAAGTTGCAACAAGTGGACAGAATGTGGAGTGCAGTCCACTTAGATGTAATAACACAGAGGTAGGAAAAGATGCAGTATATTTGGTTAGTATATGCAGTATATTTGGTTAGTATATGCAGTGTATTTGGCAGTCCTATGTTATAAAAGTGAGACTTAGAGACCAAAAGCATCTTCCTGTCTTCTCTAGAGAAAAGAAATATCTATCTTCTCTTTCAAAACATTGTTAAGATCTATGTATACATGAGGCCTCCTTTTGAATTGGAAGAAAAGAAACAATGAGAAACTTCACAGTCAGAAGAGCAAAACACAGTCTGTTTTGGAGAAAATCTTCAAGTTGCTACTGGATATATATGTGTGCATGTTGTATGTGTGTGTTTATGTGTGTTTGTATATGTGTGTGTGTATTTAATTGCTTATGAACGAACAAAATTCTGCATTTGGATTATCCTGAGAATCTGGATCTTTGCACTTTTCATTTTTTATCACTGTGCCTGGTTTTCACTTGATAAACTTTATAGTTTGTCAGAGCAAAGCATAAAGAACTATATTCTTATTCAGTGCAGTTTGAAAGCTTGCTGTGTTTTCTTAAAGGAGGAAGAGATACTTTTGTAATAAGGTTTGCAGCCGTCTTGTCTGCAGTCTCCTAAACAAAGAGTGATACTTTATCATGGAGAAGTAATACTCTATCATGGAAAAAAATAAATTCACATACCATATGCAACATGAACACACTAGTTTCTGCTACTAATTCAGAATTCTTACTCCATCCTATATCTTTTATGGCCTAACATGGTGATATGAAAGGAATTTTATATATTTTAGTTCTGTCCCTCTGCTGGCAGTGGAAGTAAATCCCAAAGTATTTCAGCAGGTGCTATTAATATGCAAATAACAGAGAATACACTATTTCTAATAGACCTCCCAACTGCATGGGAGGCGTCGCTGCTGGAGCAAATTAGCTTTCTGTAATTTGCATGCTTTTCACAACCTCCTGGGATTATATTTTAGATCAGAGACAATAAAAGCATATGCAGTTAGCTTAAAATGTAACTAATTTTAGACTTTGAAACAATTTTAACCTAACTTCTTTGTGGTGTTAAACAGCTATTTGCAAAGAAACTTTTATAACAGTCTATAATTTTCATAGCATTGATTTACCATTAATGGCTCCATCTCTCTATAGCATGAAAACAAATGAGGGAGCAGACCAGGTGTATGGGTTTCCCAAATGACTAAAAAGACACAATGAGGCGGTAGACTGGAGACCTGAGAGTATGCATTGTTTGAACAATTACAAAGATAGAGAAAACATGAAATTGGTCCAAAAAGAGTGATCAGCCAATATGATTCATAACAAGAAGAACCAGCCAGAAAGATAAAGCAAATTTATTTAGCTCACCAAGTAAGCCTTACAATACCTAAACAAAATGATATCTGAATAAATGATTAAATAATAGTAAATTAACTAATTTTAACTATTCCAACTTACATCTTACAAATAATATGTTTTTAGAATTATTATTCCATGTCCTAGAAATTAGGAAAGTTCCTCAAAAAATATACATCCAGTCTGGCAGTAACTAGAATCATAAGTGATTGGGAAATTTAACATAGTTTACCGGGATTATGTGTTTTTTTGTTGTTGATCTTTCAGTGAGAAGGTGAAAATTCAACAACCTTTGTATATTTTGTTGAAAAAGTAATTTATTTTGATTGCTTCCTGGACTGGATATGCTAGGGATTAAAAAAAAATAGATAATTTTTTAGCTTTTTGCTGTCTTAAATCCACACATGAAAATTCAGTTGAAGAAATGACATAATTAGATGTTTGAAGCTTAAATGTCACCTTTGAGTATGCGGTTTTAATTTGGAGCCCAAATCAACTAATGATTGAATTATTCTGCATTTCCTTTTGTTTCTGTAATCATGGCTGCATCACAAGTTTAAAATATATAACATGAAAAAATGTCATAAATGAGAGCTATTTAAGATTTACTATCTAAATGTGTTTCTTATTCATTAGTTCAGTAACTAGTAGCTGACCATAGGTAAAACAGACGGCTTGAAGGAAAAGAAGAAAAATAAAAGATAACTTTACTCTGAAGAAAGAATATGCTTGTGTAATGGTCATTCCAATATTTCTGGTTAAATTATGGACAGGTTTCAAGTCAAGTAATTTTTGCCTCATGAATCCTGCTGAAATATATGAATCAACTTACAATAAATAATTTGTTCATTTGACATACCTTGGATCTGGAGGGAAAAGCAATTAATTTAAATATAATAAATTCAACTAAGTCAATAATCAGGCATATGAATATATTTATATGGGGTAAAATAACATTTTTTTAAACAATGATTTCATGATGCTTTAAAGATAAAATTTTTACTCAGTGATCACACTTTGAAAAACTAGTCTTATAAGCCGAATGGAAAGAGAACCCATGTATGGCATATTCAAGTTAAGCTATACACTACAGAAAGAAGGTCTTTGAACATAAAAAACAACACTGAGAATGATATAATTTTGTAATAAAATTGAGATCATGTATCCCAAGTAAATATAATTTCATAATAATAAGTATATAATCATATGTATCATAAATTTATATAGTTACTCTCAACTGTAGCACAGTCTATATTTCATATACCATTTCATCAATACCTTTCCTTCCATACTAACCCCCATTGTCCTCGGTCCATATTTTTTTTCTTCCTTTTATAATATTATAACCCAATGCATAGTTATCTTTTTACTTTTCTGCTACAATTTTCAAGTGATGTCTTCCATTCTGTCGATTTTGTTTTTTCTCCCAAGCTGAAGATCTAAATTTAGTCCCTCCCCAGGCATCCTTCAAAGTCCGGTTCACACATGGGCTCCACTGTGAATGCTTCAATGATGTTTCTGGCTCAAACCTAACTCTCTTTTTCTCAGAAGTCTTATTGCCTTTAAATCATCTTATTCTTAATATACAGCACTTCTTAAGTTTTTAATTTACATTGGAAATGCGTTATTTCCTCTGACTAAACTGTGTGCTTCCTGAGGGCAATTCCTTAAATAAAGCAGATACTTCGGAAATAGGTATTGAATATTCATAAAGTTTCTATCAGTTCAGTTCAGTTCAGTCGCTCAATCGTGTCCAACTCTTAGCATGCCAGGCCTCCCTGTTCATCACTAACTCCTGGAGCTTACTCAAACTCATATCCATTGAGTTGGTGATGCCATCCAATCAACTCATCCTCTGTGGTCCCCTTCTCCCGCCTTCAATCTTTCCCAGCTGGGAAAGCTTCTATAAGCATTATTTCCTCATATTTTCTTTAGCTATGGTAAGAAGTTTATCTTTTGGTTTCCTCTGCCCAGTTTTTGAAAAGTATTTACTCTTCTCACTCAGAGTGATTATGGAAACTCACTATACATTTTCAGACTAAACCGGTTTTGCTCTGCTATTATGTGACCTTACATACATCATTTATCCTCGTCATGTCTCAGCCTTCTATTGTAAAATATTAAAGGCTCAATCCCTCAACCCTTCTGAGTTGCTGTGAGAATTACCCAGTGCAATACAGCTTGCGTGAGCATATTCTGAAGGTAGGTTTTTATTTGGAGACTCTGGCAGCTCTCACTATCCCAGTTTTACCCAGTGTTGCTCTGAGCCTTGAAGTGCCTGAGAGTGGCCGAGGGCCCTGGCCACATGTTCGACATCTGAATGTCCTCATCTCTACTTATTTGGCTGGCACCTTCATGAAAATAAAAACCCTTTCTGGTTTCTGCTTTTCTCATGGACTGGGTGTTTGGACATGATCTCCCTACTGGCTGACTTCAAGTCGAGGAGAACTTTTTTGGCAACTGATGTGAAATAAATTCTGGTCGGACATGTTTAGGGCCTCAAGTCACAGATCTGTGTTTATTTTTATTGAGAAAGAGCAGAGCAGGGGTATGTGGCCCCAAGGCCTTTATTTGAGTAACACACAATAGCAGAGTTCCAAGTTCAAAAGTTTCTCCAGAGAGAAAGTGGTTTCAAATATTTTAACCAAAGACTATGTGACTGTTAGTTTTCATTCTGGGCAACTAAAAGTTGCTCTTCTATATATGTCACACAAATATAAGGCAGAGAATAGATTTCTTCTTCAAGAAAATGCAACATTTGCTACTCATAAAAATATCCCAACCACGTCCCAGTTTAAATAATCAGATTAGTTTTGCCTTTCTCTAAAAATCATTGACTGTACCCCTCCCCCACCATGTACCATTCTTAACACTTGTGTTAACACTTAACACTTGTCTTTTCAATGATATTTTGAGAAATGATAGTGCTGAATATAGGTTCCTTTAGTGAACTTCCCACACCATTTTCCCTCATGTATCTTCATGGACTAACTTTGATACCTCTGATTAATACTGGAGATTCCCTTCTTTGTCATAAGAAATGAATCCTCTTACATTAACTTTCCTAAGGCCCTGTCCATGCACTGAAATTCTTTATTGTCCTGGAAGGAAAGGATCACATTTGTATGGCAAACATCGTCTGTGAAGTAGCCACTATGGTAGGGACTTTATATTGTCTTCCTTAATCTTCACAACTATACTTAGAGGTAGATAACATTACACTCATCTTAAGGATGAGAAAATTATGTCTCCAAAACACTCACAGTAAAACTGCTAGAGAGTGGCAGAGTCGATATTTATATTCAGGGCAGGCTGATTGCAGTTTCCATGTTATTTCCACTATACAACTAAAAATGAATAAATCAATACGTAAATAAATATAACTACACACACCAAACATATATATATACACAGAATACTCATTGCTGATGGTTCACAACACCCAAAATCATCTTTAGTGCTAGACAAAACCAATTAATCATTTCAGTTATAAGTAGGTGAACAGGTACTATCAGAAGAGTACATTTGTCACATTGTAAACAGTTGTTTTAGACTGTTATAGGTACAGATGCATACACAGAAATATTACAATATCTCTCATATATACAAGAAGACTTGGTGAGCTAGAATAACTCTTTCCCCAAATCAGTCTGTTGATTTAATCTCATCCTTTTATAACAAGGTCCCTGGTGGCTCAGAGAGTAAAGAATCTACCTGCAATGCAGGAGACCCAGGTTTGATCCTTGGGTGGGGAAGATCCCCTGGAGAAGGAAATGGCAACCCACTCCAGTATCCTAGCCTGGAAAATTCCATGGACAGAGGAGACTGGTGGTCTACAGTCTATGGGTAGCAAAGAGCTGGACAGGACTGACTAACACTTTCACTTTGTATTCATAGCAACAGATGACCCTGATCCAGCAGCCTCTGTCAATAGAAAGGCATGCTGACAGATGCTAAAATAGACATAGGTATTTCAGCTGGAAGGGGGTTGAGCAACCATTTGGAATGAAGGTGGGGTGACACGTAGTTATCACTTGAAAAAGAAGATAAAGACCCAGATTGCAGACGTGGGGCCCTGGTTCAGAGCAGAACTAGCAGCCAGCCTGGTCTGAAGCTCAGATGCTGAGGGACTGGCCCACGGTACCTGGTAAGCCCTAAACACAGTAGGTATAGTTTCTGCAGTTTGTAGCAGAACTGAGCCTAGAAATGGGTTAAATGCTCAAAACTTCAAAGATTAGAAGAGTCAAAGAGACAGAGAGCTACCCAAGTTACCCCAACTCTTTTCTTTCCTCTCTGTGTCTTAGTCTTCTTTTTTAAGCTTTCTAGAGCATGATTACTCTTCAGCAGACCATGGTAATGTGTGTCGGGAAAAAATGAAATTAAACTAGTGCTTCAGGAATTCTTTCATAATGTAATCTGAACCAGTCCTTATTAATGAGGCCAAAGTATTTCCCATCTAAGTGAAGTCCTGCAATTATTTAAATGTGTAAGTGAAACCATTCTTTATACCTTCATTCACAGTCCATTTAAGTCAGAAACTGAATTTACTTGGTTTACTAACTGGGCATTAAGCACCATTTGAACAGTTAAAGAACTATCAACAGTTGCAATGGCCCGTAATAAATATATATACAATTATTTCTATATAGATTGTCCTTTATAGTTGAAAATGACATTGCAAATAGTTACTAATTGCCTACCTGTCACTACACAGCTAGTATTTCAGTGTATATCTGCATAGGGATTTTCCTTGTATAGAGCATTCACATTCTCTTATTTGTTTATTAATATAAACCATTATTATTAACAATAATATTAATATGATCTATTATTAAGGGAATAAAATTAAAAGTTGTTGAATAACCCAAGATGGATAAAACCAGAAAGCAAGAGACTGAAGTGCTCAGCATACTGTGTACCTGCACATCACAAGTAAGCATGACTCTTCTTTTATAGTGCCTGTTCAAAATCCTATGTTCCCTGTTATATTTAAATATTGGCCACTTATATGAAATACAAAGCCTGTTTATAAGGAAGAATAGCTATTTATCTAAATTCATTTGTTGCTAAATCTTATCTTCTTTCAGTAATTTCTTCATCCCATTCATTGGGGTATTTCAATTACTTGGAATATTCAAATTAGTTATATTTGCAAATATTATAGAACTTCACAGCAAAGAACATGAAAATAATATTCTCCAAGACAAATTCTACTTTTTAGTTATAATGTAATAATGTACTTAATTTAAAATATATCATAGGGTACACATATGTTGTTAGATTTTTTAAAAATTCTCAATATATTAAGTCAGCAGTTTAAGTACAGTTGACCCTTGAACAGGAAAAGTTTCAGCTGTGTGTGTCCCCTTGTATGTGGATATTTTCAATAAATATATTGGAAACATTTTTTAAGATTTGCAACAATTTATAAAAAACTTGCATATGAACCATGTAGCCTAGAAATGCTGAAAAAGAAATAAGAGTAAGTTTGTTATGTCATGAAAGCATAAAATATATGTATGGTTGTGGTGGTTTACATACTAAGTTCTGTTAGACTCTTGAGAACCCCACGGACTGTAGCCTGCCAGGTTCCTCTGTCCATGGAATTCTCCAGGCAAGGATACTGGAGTGGGTAGCCATTCCCTTCTCCAAGGGATATTCCCAACCCAGGGATCAAATCTGCATCCCCCACATTGCAGGTGGATTCCTTACCACTGAGTCACTAAGGAAGCCGAAAACATGTGTACATATAGATGTAACATACAAAATATGTGTTAATAGACTGCTTATGTTACTGGTAAGGCTTCTGATCAATAGTAGGCTATTTGTAGTTACATTTGGGGAGAGTCAAAAGTTATATGGGGATTTTTGACTACACGGGGGTCAGTGCTTTTAATCCCTGTATTGTCCTCAAGTCAACTATATATTCTTAGAGGTTAGGAAAAAGACTAGAAAACTTTAACAATACGATTTCATATTTTGGAGGCTTGTTTTGTTTGATTTTCACCAGAATGATGTAAAACTCATGAAAATTAATAGGCTGTGTCATTTCGGAAGAGAAGGAAAAAAGATTTTATTGATCATTAGTTTCAAATCACTTTGCTTTGAAAATACTCCTTAAAGGATTGCTCAGAATTAATATGGGTAAAGAGTAGTAGTGTCTGAATAGATTTTCCTAATGCAGCCTCTCCCTAAGTCCCAGTAAGTATCCATAAGTTCAGTTCAGTTCAGTTCAGTTCAGCCACTCAGTCATGTCCGGCTCTTTGCGATCCCAAGAACCGCAGCATGCCGGGCCTCCCTGTCCATCACCAACTCCCAGAGTCCACCCAAACCCATGTCCATTGAGTCGGTGATGCCATCCAACCATGTCATCCTCTGTTGTCCCCTTCTCCTCCTGCCCTCAATCTTTCCCAGCATCAGAGTCTTTTCAAATGAATCAGCTCTTTGCATCAGGTGGCCACAATACTGGAGTTTCAGCTTCAAAATCGGTTCTACCAATGAACACCCAGGACTGATCTCCTTTAGGATGGACTGGTTGGATCACCTTTCAGTCCAAGGGACTCTCAAGAGTCTTGACTAGATGGACCTTTGTTGAGAAAGTAATGTCTCTGCTTTTTAATATGCTATCTAGGTTGTTCATAACATTCCTTCCAAGGAGTAAGCATCTTTTAATTTCATGGCTGCAATCACCATCTGCAGTGATTTTAGAGCCCCCCAAAATAAAATCTTACACTGTCTCCACTGTTTCCCCACCTATTTCCCATGAAGTGATGGGACCAGATGCCATGATCTTAGTTTTCTGAATGTTGAGCTTTAAGCCAACTTTTTCACTCTCCTCTTTCACTTTCATCAAGAGGCTCTTTAGCTCTTCTTTGCTTTCTGCCATAAGGGTGGTATCATCTGCATATCTGAGGTGATTGATATTTCTCCTGGCGGTCTTGATTCCAGCTTGTGCTTCCTCTAGCCCAGCGTTTCTCATGATGTATTCTGCATATAATATCCACAAAGGTCCATAAAAAGGTGAAAATTTCACAAAAACTTCAAAAGTTACAATGAACCTATTGCTAAAAAGTTGGGAAAATATCACCCTATCTACAAAACCTACATAGTCAAGTGAAATAGTACAATTAGCAATCATGCACATGTTGGTAAAACAAGGAATCATATTGGCCTGAAAAAGAGAAAGACTATAATTTCTTTTTCCATCATTATCTGTCTTTGAAGCAGAGACGCTTTCCATCCATGCCCTGAGAAAACTTTGCTGTGTGGGTTGTTGTTTAGTTGCTAAGTTGTGCCCAACTCTCTGTAACCCCATGGACTGCAGCATGCCAGGCTTCCCTGTCCTTCATTATCTCCTGGAGCTTGCTCAAATTCATGTCTATTGAATTGCTGATGCCATCCAATCATCTCATCCTCTGTTCCCTCTTCACTCTTGTCCTCAATCTTCCCCAGATCAGGGTCATTTCCAGTGTTTGATTCATCGAATCAAGTAGCCAAAGTATTGGACCTTTAGCATCAGTCCTTCTAATAAACATTCAGGGTTGACTTTCTTTAGGGTTTACTGGTTTGATCTCCTTGCTGTCCAAAGGACTCTCAAGAGTCTTCTCCAGTACCACAATTCAAAAGCTTTAATTCTTTGGTGCTCAGTCTTATTCATGATCCAGCTCTCATATCTGTACATGACTACTGGAAAAGCCATAGCTTTGATTATATGGACCTTTGTTGGCAAAGTGATATTTCTGCTTTTTAAAACACTGTCTATGTTTGTCATTGCTTTTCTTCCAAGAAGCAAGCGCTATGGACTAAGTATTTGTGCTTTCCCTAAATTCATAGGTTGTAACCTAGTGTGGTGGTATTAGGAAGTGGGGCCTTTGGGAAATCATTAGGTCATGAAGATGGAGCCATTGTAAGGGGATTAGTGGCCTTATAGGAAGAGATATGAGAAAGATGATCTCTCTCTGACCATGTGACAAAAGACAGTGAGATGGCCAGGAAGAGGACTTTCACCAGAATCCAACCATGTTGGGACTCTAATCTTGGGCTTCCAGTCTCCAGAATTGTGCGAAATAAATGTTTGTTGTTTATACTACCCAGTCTATGGTGTTTTTATAGCAGCCCAAGTCCACTACTTTGGCCACCTGATGTGCAGAGCTGACTCATTAGAAAAGACCCTGATGCTGGGAGAGAGTGAAGGCCAGAGGAGAAGGGGACAGCAGAGGATGAGATGATTGAATGGCATTACCAACTCAATGGACATGAGTTTGAGCAAACTCCGGGAGATGGTGAAGAACAGGCAAGTCAGGTTTGCTGCATTCCATGGGATTGCCAAGAGTCAGACACGACTGAGCAACTGAACAACAACAAATTCACTAAGACAATGTGTTTTTATTTTAATGTGCAGATTACTGATTCTATTTTCCTACCTTTAAATTTCTCCTACCATTCATACACTGAAATACTCAGAAAGCAAAAAGGTTAGGAAATATGAAAATGCTAACTGGATTTCTCCAGTTTATCTTTGAGACATATAGCCACAAAAATGTAACTCTATGAATGGGGGCAGTGACAGGAGAATGGTTGTTAGTGGGACATGCTGATAATTGTAGGTTATTTGAACTTAATTGGCCTATTGTCAGTGAGTCATATAATGAATGCTGGAGATAATCTTAACTCAATGTGGAAGAGACGTGCTTACAATCTGTTGTACAGAAATGAATTGAGATTAGAACCTTAGTGATACTTGGGATATAAACTTAATGACACTAAGAATAAGTGATATGGAGCAAGTCATAAATATCAACTACTAGAAAAATACTGAGTATGCTTATATTTCTTTCAATTCAGAACAATAGAAAACATTAGACTACTAACTGACATTCAAATAGTAAGCAAAAATATGTGATTCCTGTCAACCAGAACAAAATGTCATATCATATCATACTGAGTTGTAAAAAACAAAGCCATAACATCACTTTAGGTACAACATGAGATGGGTAACATAGAAGATAATAATTAAATCAAAATTAACTAATAAAAATAAAAGCTGTGGAAAATAAAGAAAAAATTGAATTAGTATGTAGAAATGTAGAAAAGTGAAAGTGTTAGTTGCTCTGTCATGTCCAATTCTTTGCAGCCCTATGGACTATAGCCCACCAGGCTCCTCTCTCCATGGAATTCTCCAGGATACTGGAGTGGGTTGCCATTTCCTGCTCCAGGGAATCTTCCTGACCCAGGGATCAAACCCCAGTTTTCTGCATTGCATGCAGATTGTTTACCTTCTGAGCCACCAGGGAAGCCAGAGGGAAGACTTTAAAAGTTCTCCCAGGAGAGGAGGAGAGGGTGTGATGTATGGTAAGAGTAACATGGAAACTCACATTACCATATGTAAAATAGAAAAATAGATAGCCAACGGGAATTTGCTGTATGGCTCAGGAAACTCAAACAGGGGCTCTGTATCAACCTTAGAGGGGTGGAAGGGGAGGGCGATGGGAAGGAGTTTCAAAAGGGAGGGGATATATGGATATATGTATGCCTATGGCTGATTCATGCTGAGGTTTGACAGAAAACAACATTCTGTAAACCAATTATCTTTCAGTAGTAATAATAATAATAAAAAGAACTGAAGCTAGGACCCCTCAGGGGGAAAAAAAAAGGTCCTCCCAAAATAATAAAGAAATAAAAAATTATGAGAGGATTTAATGAAAAAAAGATGACACAACTATGGAAAACTGGTATTTTAGAGAGAGACTAGGGGAAAAATACAACAGAAGCAAAATAAAGAATTAAAAAAAAGAGAGGAGAAACATTAAAGTTTGAATTAGAAGTTTAAACACTTGCAAACATTCAAGCATGAAATATAGGCTATCTCTAGTAAACAAAATTAAGTCTGGCCTGAGACTTCTCCTTCACATCAATGAACAAGATGAGACTATGCAGTAATAGTCTATGAATGTCTTAGAGGAAACATTTATTATTAAAATGTGAATGGAAATTCAAATTTATATTTATATGTGAATAAAATAGTCATTCCCAGATATGTATGGGAAGATAAATTTAGCATCCATTTTCATTCTTAAAAATTATTTAAAGACTTATTAGTGACTTATTCCTGGCAATTGAGAGATAAATCAAGATACAAAGTCAAAAAAGGGAAATATAATATTGGATAATATGTTCAAATGTTAAAACTATAAACATTGAGATTAATGTTGCAACCAATATGTGTTGAAAAATAATTTGTGTTAGTATAACCAAATACAAAATATAATGCACAAGTCAGATACAGATGTCAGAAAGAAAATATAATGCAAAATATAATTGGGGCAGATCTAGGATAAATTATTTATTTTCTTCATAGGATCACAGTCCTACTCTGCTTTTCTGAAAATGTTACTTCATATATTTTGTCTAGTTTTTTGTTTACTGTGAGAAATTAAATTTGGACCTTGTTACTCTAAGTCAGAAATCAGAAGCTGATATCAGTTAAATTTTAGTTGAATAGAGACTATAACTATTTGTAAATTTAAGGAAGCAACTATTAGAATAAAAATGGAAAACAGAATTTCCAATCTCTTCAAAGAAATAAAATTCTTTATTCTTATTCTCAAAGAAATTAAAAAAAAATTCAACAAAATTAGAAATAATCATGAAATGCAAACAACAAAATAAGTAGACAAAAGCATCAATCACAATAAGTGTGGAATGGATGAATTATCTTGATAAGACAAAATTCTTAAGCTGGGTTTAAAAAAATCCAACTACATGCTGTTTACATTATTCGTGTGTGCTAAGTCTCTTCAGTCATGTCCAACTCTTTGTGACCATATGAATTGTAGCCCTCCAGTCTCCTATGTCCATGGGATTCTCCAGGCTCCTAGGTCCACGGGATTCTCCAGGCAAGAAAAGTGGAATGGGTTGCTGTGCCCTCCTCCAGGGGATCTTCCCAATCCAGGATCGAACCAGTGTCTATTAAATAGTCTCCTGCATTGGCAGGCAGGTTCTTTACCACTAGTGCCACTTGGGAAGCCCGAGATATAATTAAAATATTAATTAAAAAATTTGGAACTAAATGCTGAGGGACATCATTCTTGGTTTCGCTACTTTGAAAGTATAGTTTAATGTTATTTAAAAAACAAACATTAAACTGAACAAAACTCAAGGTAGAACAAATAATATTATTGGAGAAAATACAAAGCAAATGAAACAGCTCTCATAATAAATTAAATAAGACTCTCATCTCTATAAAATAAATGAAAATGTATTAAGAAATATTAAAATTATAGGAGGAATATGAAACACATTAATTATCAAAATAAGTGTAAGTGGATAAAACTCAAAACATCTCTGGTTGGCACTATTAAAAAGCCATGTATGTACTAACTATACCTACTGAAATATGTCATGGTAATTAAAGAGCATAAAACGAATATTGGGTAAAGATATACCAGGCAAACTGTAAGTTTTGGATGTCAATATTAATGTCAGCAATATAGAATTTTTTAAAAAAGCCAGAACAATAATGATGATTTTGTGTTGAGAAAAGATAATCAGTGTTGTATTGCTGATTATGAGTGTCAGTTTTATATATGCATATATATATATATTATATGTATATAATATAACTTCCCATTCAGTGATATCACATAGGTAGTTTGAAATTGGCCATGGCAGTAGTATTTAATCCTTAGAATTTGGTAAATGTTTCAAATCAGCTCTTATCTTCCCGCCCCTCCCCACCCCTAGAGACCTGGTCATTAAACATTTGCTAGCAAACCACTGAACATAATCCAAAATGAATATGTAACAGTCATGACTTTGTAGGACCCAACAGCATAGCTTAGAAATGTAGGGCACAAACCTATTAGAAATTCAAAGACAAAATGACAGAAGCTCAATATTTGTGGGAGAGATTAATACATTCCTGTCAGCCTTTGATGACTCAAATAAGCACACACCAAAAAATGCAATAAAATAGGTGATTTGGATTATATCAAGATCATTAATAAGATTACTTGAAATGTGGGTTGCAGCCACCGAAGAGTATATTTTATTTTGTTGTACACATGAAAGTCTTTAAAAGCATACTATGTCAGGCAGAAAAATCTCAATAATTGCCAAAACATTCAAATAATGAGGTGCACAGCCCTGGGCTTCAGTAGTTTGTAGTAGTTAACAAAAAGTTAACTAACATGACTGTACAATAAAATTTCCTCTCTCCCTTTAACAAACCATATGTTCTAAAGAACTAAGGTGGATTTGGAATCAGTCATATAATTGAACATAATTCAAAGTAGGGCCTTTGCATTAAAAACATTAGAATTTATGAATTCATGGCATCTTCTGAATGAAACAGAAATTTAGTGAAAATAAGAAGAAAGGAAAATAATACATTGCATAAACCAACAAATTGTCTAATTTCTATAGTATAAGTTTCTAAGTTACTAAGATAAAGAGGTCATTCTTTATAGAGTGAATGAGTCACACAAAATCAAAATACATAAAGCACAATATTTAACTTTGAACAAATTTGTTGTAAAAATAAGAATAAAAATTCTATATATGATGGAATGGATGTTTCCAAATAATGGGCCTCTTAAGTGTGAAAACACTATGGAAAATGATCTCCTAAAAATATGGAGATTTTAGAAACTGTTAACAACAACTAATATATTTGAGTGCTTATCTAGCGTGAGTCAGTGTTCTAAAGACCTTTAAATATATTACAATATTTTGTTCTTGGATAGAACTATATGATAAGTAGGGTAGTTCACGCATAAGGAAAGTGAGACATTGAGAAGTTAAGTAATTTAACCAAGGTTAAACAGCTGGTAAATGGCAAACCTGCGATTAGAAGAGATGTGGCTCCAGAGTTCCTATTCCTTACCACCACACTGCACTACCTCTCAGAAGATTTTGTGTAAAACTAAGTGAAATAAAAAATAGAAACCAAACCAACTGCACAGAAAACAATGTGAAACTGTCATGGGTTAACTTTAAAATCAGAAAAATTTTACAAATGATTTTTTTTTCTAACTTTCAAGACATTACTATTATGTGATTGAAAATTAAACTAGTAACCAGAGAAAAACAGCACTATGGTGGGGGAAGGAAAGCAAAGAAGGAGGAGATAGGGAAGAAGGAAAGAAGGAAGGAAGGAAGGGAGGAGGGAAGGCAAGATTTCCACTCAAAATAGCTAATTTTTAGTGGCTATAGACTTTGTTCCTGAAACACAGGGGGCAAAGTTGATAAAAATGATGGAAATGTATAAGAAATACATTCATGATACAACAGGGAAATAATTTTACTAGAATAAAGGACAGATGTAATCAAACTCAGAATTTTTCTGCAATGTTTATGTTTTATAAGTATATGTTTATAATCATATAACTATCATGAATAACCTTTCAGGGTAGAAAACATTCATTTAACTCTGGAATTGTTTAGCCACAGACGACTAATTTTCTGTTGAAATAACTGAATCTATAATATTATGTTTCTTCTTCCTTTTTTTTTTTTCAATTTTCCTGTTCGCAAAGCTCTCATTATTACTTTCTGTGTCCATATTTCCCAGAGATAGGCTGTGTGCTTTGCTGATCATAGCAAACCCCTCTTCCAACGACACAAGAGATTACTTTACTCATGAATATCACCAGATGGTCAACACCAAAATAAGATTGATTATATTTTCACCTGAAGATGGAGAAGCTCTATACAGTCAGCAAAAATAAGACCTGGAGCAGACTGTTGGCTAGATCATCAGCAACTTATTGTGAAATTCAGGATTAAATTGAAGAAAGTAGGGAAAACTACTCAACCATTCAGGTATGACCTAAATCAAATCTCATGATACAGCAGAGGTGACGAATAGATGCAAAGGATTAGATTTGGTAGACAGAGTGCCTGAAAAATTGTGGACAGAGATTTGTAACATTGCACAGGGGGTGGTGACCAAAACCTTCCCGAAGAAAAAGAAATGCAAGAATGTGAAGTGGTTGTCTGAGAAGGCCTTACAAATAGCTGAGAAAAGAAGAGAAATGAAAGGCTAAAGAGAAAGGGTATCATACACCCAACTGAATGCAGAATTCCAGAGAATAGCAAGGACAGATAAGAAAGCCTTCTTAAATGAACAATGCAAAGAAATAGAAGAAAACAATAGAAGGGGAAAGACTAGAGATCTCTGCAAGAAAATTAGAGATACCAATGGAACATTTCATGCAAAGATGGGCAAGAGGAGAAGGGGGCGGCTGAGGATAAGATGGTTAGATAGCATCACTGACTCAATGTACATGAGTTTGAGTAAACTCTGGGAGATAGTGAAGAACTAGGAAGCCTGGTGTACTGCAGTTCATGGGGTTGCAAGAAGTCAGATATGATTTAGTGACTGAAGAACAATTGTGGGAATATATTTAAGAAACTTAGGGAAAGACCAAAGGGAAATTGACTCACTTGGTAGAAAACCATGTCAGTGGTGTATCTGGGATAACCCACTTTACTAGCTTGGAGTACAAACATAATCACCACATTTTGATTTATTCAGTTTATTGCTTGAGCACTCACCTGCCCACAGTGACAGGAGGTCCCCCCTATTTCCCAAAACCTCCCCCAGCTACCCTCTTTGGGCAGGAATACTAGGAATTTAGTGCAAAGAAGACCAGTCCTGCTACAGGAAATCAGGAAGAGAGACAAAATGGAGAAGCATGACCAGTACACTAATGCTGTGACTTGAGTCTCTGCCTCGTGAAGTTACCGGTGGTCCTGAACATTCTGATGGAGGAAATTTGTCTATGGTTGCTATGATGCTTGTATTGACTCAGCTCATTCCTTCCCATCACACCAACAGCATTCCTCTGAGCTCTGAAGACTCTCTTCTTTTAGATCACACTCATATGCTCAGCCCTTTCTCCCTAAGTTTTAGCACAGTGCACCCAGCCCCAGCTCCTAAGGTACTAGAATAAGTCTTCCCCATGGAGCCGGGTTCTCTCCCCCTGCATGGGACCGTATCTGTATATCCCAACAAGGGATCTCCCCATTGCACACAAAGTAGAAATGCAAATGTTGCCAAGCAGCAAACACACACCCATTTAACATACCTACACCTATACACAAGCTTTCACTGGCAAGGATTGCCTATCTGCCTTAAATTTTTTAACTTAGAGGGTCTTTTAAATCTTTCTCTAAAATGAAGCATATTCTCCAAGGCAGCAGTCCCCAACCTTTTTGGCACCAGGGACTGACTTTGTGGAAGAAGGTTTTTTTTCCAAGGACGGGAGGTTGGGAGGATGGTTTGGGGATGACTCAAACACATTAGACTTACTGTGCACTTTATTTCAAATCTAATGCTGCCACTGATCTAACAGGAGGTTCATGGCCCAGAGGTTGGGGACCCCTGCTCCAGGGGACTGTTCTTGGCTATACAGTAGAGTGGCACCTCATTCCCATACTAATTTTTCACAAACGAAAATCTCCTCCAAGACTATGCCTATTGAGTGAGGCCAAGTAATTATTGTTCAGGGCTTGAATGCTCAGGACGGAGGGGAGAGTTAATCAGCCATTTGCAACTCTCCTAGCATCTGGTAATTTTACCCAGCATTAACTTGTTTTTGATTTGTAACACATGTAATTGCAAAAGATTAATATCCAAACGTTTTAATGAATGCCAATGGTCAAAAAAGAAAGTGTAGTAGAAAAATAGCTATTTCACACAAAGGAAATCTAAATGTCTAATAAGCCTTATTAGTTACCTTGAAAATACACATGAAAACTATGAGATCCATTTCACACCCACCAAGGATTAAAAAAAAATAGAAATTGGACAAAACCACGTGCTGATGGAATATGGAGGAACGGAGATGCCAGTGGAAGAGCTAGTCACCTCATTTCCTTGGGAAGTCAGTGGTGATCACCGGCTACCGCACTGTTCAAACGGTCCCATGTGTGGGCAGGTCTGTGAGTCATGGTGCGTTCATCCAGAGCGTCTGCAGCAGGGGAGCTGCAAGGCCTTTCCAGGAGGGCTGATGTGAGCAGCCCATTGCCTTGAAGGAGGCTTTATGCCACCAACACCAACAAATCTCAAAAACCTTCCCAGATCCCCTGCATCAGGGATATGGGCTCAGGAAGAAGCTAGCGCTTCCCCCCTGTGACGGGTATGGTCCGCAGCCTCATGCTGGTCCTAGTGAGCCTGCCCCGTCGGCAGTCACCGCCCGGGTAGTTTCTCCCAGGTCGAGTGAGGCACACTTGTGCACGGACACAGGTGTCTTCGGAGGCACGGGGACTTTCTCCTGGCTCCTGTGGACCACTTGCTGTGTGTTTGGGCCTGGCTGCCATGTTGTAAGGACACTCCAGTGGTCCCCTGGGGTAGCACACGAGCCTTGGTCAAATCCTACTTCAGCGTCAGGAAGAACCAAGCTGGAGCCACCCAATGAGGTTTCCCCTGACCCTGAGAAACAGTGTGATGTCATAAATATTTACTGGTTTTAGCATCTGGGACTTCCCCAGTGACTCAGATGGTAAAGCGTCTGCCTACAATGCGGAAGACCCGGGTTTGATCCCTGGGTTGGGAAGATCTCCTGGAGAAGGAAATGGCAACCCACTCCAGTATTCTTGCGTGGAAAATCCCATGGACCGAGGAGCCTGGTTCCATGGGGTCGCAAAGAGTCAAACACAACTGAACGACTTCACTTCACTTTTAGCATCTGGAACGATTTCTTTTGTAGCTGTAGATAATTGAGAACCTTGCCAAATGTGAGAGAACAATAATCTGCTGCAACTGCCAAGGACCCAGGATTTGGCACTTTCAATAAGATCCAGGTGTTTCCAATGGACACCCATGTGGTCTACAAGGAGGAGGCGGATCGGGTCCCACCCCGCTATACGGAGAGGCAGTCGCGGAAACCAGCTTCTCAGCAGCAGCATCTGTGCCCGGCAGCCTCAGTGGGGTACCAGAGCAGCCGGTCTGCCAGGACGGAGGGGCAGAGACAGCCCTGCCCAGCGACGGGGACAACCTGAGCACCAAACGTGGTGGGAAGGGAAGCGCGGTGGACTCCCGCAGCTTCTGTGAGCCTAGAGCCTCCTGGTGAGTTCTGGTTCCGTTTAATTCAGAGTTTGCTGTGTGGACTCCTGACGGTTCTGTGAGTCGGGAGCCTCCTGGTGAGTTCTGGTTCTGTTTAATTCTGAGTTTGCTGCATGGACTCTGGAAGGTTCTGTCTTATGGTTTCATTTAATTCTGAGTTTGCTGTGTGAACTCCAGAAGGTTCTGTGAGCCTGGAGCCTTCCAGTGACGTTTTGGTTCCGTTTAATTCTGAGTTTGCTGCATGGGCTCCAGAAGGCTCTGTGAGTTCTGGTTCCCTTTAATTCAGAGTTTGCTGCGTGGACTCCAGAAAATTAGGTGAGCTCTGGTTCCATTTAGTTCTGAGTTTGTTGCATGGGCTCTGGAAGGTTCTGTGTTATGGTTCCATTTAATTCTGAGTTTGCTGTGTAGACTCCAGAAGGTTCTGTGAACCTGGAGCCTTCCGGTGAAGTTCTGGTTCCGTTTAATCAGAGTTTGCTGCATGGGCTCTGGAAGGTTCTGTGAGCTCTGGTTTCGTTTAATTCAGAGTTTGAAATCCTATTAAGAAGGCAATTGTATTCTAGCAGAACCGAGTGTATAGAACTAACACCAATAAGACTATCTGAGACTAACAGCATAGTACAGATGAATAAATACTAAATAAATTCATCAAAGTATTTTGTTGAGGGGAAGAAAAAGGCTTGACCACTGCTTCCACTGTTTGTTTTTTCTGAAAATTATGGGTAATGCAAGAAAATTAGAAACAAGAATTTGAGGTGTAATCAATGGTAGAAAACAAAATTACGTTTCTGTTATTCATAGATGTCATCCTTATGACATAGAAAAAACAATAAAAGCAAATGAAACTTTGTTATATTAGAAAATGACCAGATAAAAGATATGTGCACATAGAAATATTCCAAATAACCAACTGGATGATAAGTTTTTCCTCAAAAAACTTTCTGTGTATGTATATATTTCTATGTATGTATGCTTGTCTATGCTTGGGTATATGTATCCAGAAATAACAGAAATACTATTTAAATAAAATGTCTTTCCCCACAATCACTTTTTACCCCTTAATTTTTCTTAAAGCACTTCTTATATGATTATGATAAAAAATTATAATCTCTGTTCTCCAAAACTGATGAGAACAGGGTACTGATTTTTCACTGCTGCCCTTAGTGAACACAATGAATAATTGTGGCAGTAGTATAGAAGGGGTGAGTGAGACCTGACAAATGAAAACAGATGTGTTCATCATTATCTTATTTGAATAATCTGAATATTGAAAAGATGCCAATCTAATATATTTAAAGCATAATTTATTCAAGCCCCAATGGATATGTAGTTTTGCCGACTAATAACCAAATTTGATACTAAGATTAGAAAAAAGCAGTACGAAGGAATTACTAAGAATGCAATGGTGAGAGAGGGCTGAGACTTGGCCCTAGCAGGTTGCAAGGTAATGTTTTCATGTGTGCTAACATTAAGTAGCTGCATCAATGAGACCTAATAAACAGCCCTAAATCTGATCTTGATAGTGGTGAGAGTGGGCACCCTTGTCTTATTCCTAATATTAGAGGAAATGTTTTCAGTTTTTCTCTGTTGAGAATAATGTTTGCTGACAATGTTTTTCATGTATGGCCTTTATAATGTTGAGGTGTGATCCTTCTATGCTTAGTTTTTGGGGAGATTTTTTAAAAATCGTAAATGGGTCTTGAATTTTGTTGAAAGCTTTCTTTGCATCTATTGAGATGATCATTTGGTTTTTATCTTTCAATTTGTTAATATGGTATATAGCATTGATTGATTTGTGTATATTGAATCTTTGCATCCCTAGGATAAAGCCCACTTGATCATGGTGTATGATCCTTTTAATGTGTTATTTGTTTCTGTTTGCTAGAATTTTGTTGAGGATTTTTGCACTATGTTCATCAGTGATATTGGCCTGTACTTTTCTTCTTTTTGTGGCATCTTCATCTGGTTTCGATATCAGGGTGATGGTGACCTCATGGAGTAAGTTCAGGACTTTTCTTTCCTCTGCAATTTTCTGGAAGAGTTTGAGCAGTATAGGTGTTAGCTCTTCCCTAAACTTTCGGTAGGATTTGCCTGTGAAGCCATCTAGCCCTGGGCTTTTGCTTGTTGGAAGATTTTTTATTACAGTTTTGATTTTTCTGCTTGGGATTGGTCTGTTCATATGTTCTATTTCTTATTGGTTTAGTTTTGGAAGGTTATAATTAGTCAAAATAAGAATTTGGCTAAAGAAAAAAGAAACATCACAGAATAACAAGGGTAGAATTACTTAGTCAATAAAATGGATTAGAAAAAATGGATATTAGTGAAAATATGTAAAAAAAAAATTCTGGATATGCTGAGACATTAAACACAGAAATGATTACCACATAAGAGAAGATAGATGAATGAATATTTAACTACTTTTGGGTTAGGAAAATGCACATTCAAAAGGCAGAAATATTATATCAAAAATACATAAATGTTAAGCAACAAAGTAAACTGGTAGAAATGTTTTCAACAAATTTTAACAAGAAGTTACTATCCCCCATGTTTTAAAAAAGCTCTTGCAAATTAATAAGCATTCAGTTCAGCTGCTCAGTCATGTCCAACTTTGTGAACCCATGAACTGCAGCACGCCAGGCCTCCCTGTCCATCACCAACTCCCAGAGTCCACCCAAACCCATGTCCATTGAGTCAGTGATGCCATCCAACCATCTCATCCTCTGTCATCCCCTTCTCCTCCTGCCCTCAATCTTTCCCAGCATCAGGGTCTTTTCAAATGAGTCAGCTCTTCCCATCAGGTGGCCGAAGTATTGGAGTTTCAGCTTCAAAATCAGTCCTACCAATGAACACCCAGGACTGATCTCCTTTAGGATGGACTGGTTGGATCTCCTTGCAGTCCAAAGGACTCTCAAGAGTCTTCTCCAACACCACAGTTCAAAAGCATCAATTCTTCTGTGCTCAGCTTTCTTTACAGTCCAACTCTCACAACCATACATCACCACTAGAAAAACCATAGCCTTGACTAGATGGACCTTTGTGGACAAAGTAATGTCTCTGCTTTTTAATATGCTATCTGGGTTGGTCATAACTTTCCTTCCAAGGAGTGTCTTTTAATTTCATGGCTGCAGTCACCATCTGCAGTGATTTTGGAGCCCAGAAAAATAAAGTCATCCACTGTTTCCATTGTTTCCCCATCTATTTGCCATGAAGTGATGGGACCGGATGCCATGATCTTAGTTTTCTGAATGTTAAGCTTTAAGCCAGCTTTTTCACTCTCCTCTTTCACTTTCATCAAGAGGCTCTTTAGTTCTTCTTCACTTTCTGCCATAAGGGTGGTTTCATCTGCAGATCTGAGATTATTGATATTTCTCCCAGCAATCTTGCTTCCAGCTTGTGTTTCCTCCAGCCCAGCGTTTCTCATGATGTACTCTGCATATAAGTTAAATAAGCAGGGTGACAATATACAGCCTTGATGTACCTCCTTTCCTATTTGGAACCCTTCTGTTGTTCCATGTCCAGTTCTGACTGTTGCTTCCTGACCTGCATACAGGTTTCTCAAGAAGCAGGTCAGGTGGTCTGATATTCCCATCTCTTTAAGGATTTTCCAGAGTTTGTTGTGATCCACACAGTCAAAAGCTTTGGCATAGTCAATAGAGCAGAAATAGATGTTTTTCTGGAACTCTCTTTTTCAATGATCCAGCGGAAGTTGGCAATTTGATCTCTTGTTCCTCTGCCTTTTCTAAAACCAGTTTGAACATCTATAACCCCAATAAAAATATGGACCAATAGAAAAAATTTTCACGCAGAAAAGAAATTCAGCTATCCAATAAGTATATGCAAAATTGCTCTCAATGACATATTACTTTTAATTTTCCAAGGAATAAATTATTTTTAGAATTATTAATACTCAGTGATGGTGTGGATGTGGAATGTGGGAGGCATAAGTAGCATGCTGTTTAACAACTGATTCTCTGGATTCATAATATAAGCATTATAGACATGGTATATTTTAAAGAAAACCTGTATCATTAATGTCTTCTCCGTTACTTCATTACCTCTTGAAAGGAAACAGGACAATAATTCCAGCACTGGTTTGTAGTATTTTTTCATTGCTGTGTTGAAATAATCTCACCATACTGATATCAAGCTTTCAAAATAGGGTTACTAAGAGATACACAGTAACACATCATATATAGTATTTCCACCAAACAGATAGGAAAATTAGAGATGAGTTCATATGATGTTATGGGAAAAAATGTGTTGTTTATAAATTATAGAAAGTTTATGTATTTTGATTTTTATAAAATCTCTGTATGAATAAAAGTGTTTATGTGCATTTTAGGTATATTTAAATGTTTATATTTCATCTGGGCAGTACATTTATAGATAATCTGTATTATATTATTTCCACTATAATATTTTTCAGATTTTTCTACTCTAAACAGTTTCTGTTGGACAATATTCTGCTTCATGTCTTCCAGGATTTAAAGGGAGAAAATAAAGATACAGGAAAAAAAAAAAAGGAAAATAGGATATTGTTCAAAAGATCAAGTCCTATGCAGTTTGTACATTGTAGCATAATCTCATACACCCTAAACAGTTTATAAATTCAAGTTAAATAGCATTCCATGTCCAGTGTAGGCTCTTAAATTTTTTCAAAACCATGTTTTAGGTTAAAAACAAATTTACCAAATTAGAAATGTCCTTGAACTGCCCAGTTGAGGTTCTTGCATTAAACTGAATGCTGTCCAGCACATCATTATTCCCCAAAATGATGCAGAGTGTTTTCTGAACTTGTATTTCTATAAACATTTTCCATATCGTTGTTTGTAGAGAATGTGGCAAGTTCTGTTTTGATTCACTAGTTCAGTCAGAAATGTTCAGAATTATTCCACATAATTCACAGAACTTAAAAAAGTATATGTTTAACTCATAATATTCCAAATCTATTGCTTATGGTAGTAACTCAAGCATATTATGACCAGTTTTCCATAGCACTGTTGTTTAAAAATTGGGGCATATTGTTTCTTCACTATAATTTACCAATGTAAGAATTGATTTAGAATAATATTTTTGTTGTGCACCTAATATACAATTTTGTGATTGTTTGCCTTGCAATTATATTTGCAAGCTGTAGTGGTAGAGGTATCAGTACTTTTATGTAAAGTATAACTTGAGCTATGTTTTTAAGTTTAAAACTGTCAACCTAAAAAAAAAAACTCATAAATCAGTATGTGTTTGTGTGTGTCTATGTATCATGTATGTGCCCTTTTGCATGACTAATTTTTACCAAATGGCATAACTCAGGTTTGTTTATTTTTAAAAGTGAAAGAGGGGACTTCCCTGACGGCCCAGTGGCTAAGACTCCACTCTCCCAATGCAGGGGACCCAGGTTTGATCCCTGGTCAGGGAACTAGATCCCACATGCGGCAACTAAAGATCCTGCATGCCACAATGAAGATCAAAGATCCCTCACATCACAGTGTAGACCCAGTGCAGCCAAATAAATAAATATTTAAAAAAAAAAATAAAAGTGAAAGAGGTTGAATTTAAGTTCTTTTTCAGAATGGGTAAATACTCCACTTCTCCACAAGCAGATAAATTTACAGACCTCCTCTGATTATACTACTACTATATTGTCAAAATTGCTGCAAATACATGATGAGTTCATTACCACTGACAACTAGTTAGTTCCTCTGATATTTAATAATAAATAGGAAGTTGTTAATAAGTATATTGCTGTACAACCTGTTCCTTGAGGAGGTCTTATTATGGTCAGATGTGTCCATTTTAGAATCACAAGTCAAAACCTATTGTAGTTTTAAAAATAGCTCTTTCAGTAGAGTTGCTCTGCCCTCAAAATTCAAATTTAGATGGCTAGTGCTCTCTTATATAACTACACACTAACCAGAGTATTCTTGATCATTGTGTATGCCTCTTTAGTTATCTCTGATCAATATATGTGTTATTTTCATGTTCTTTTCTACAGATTAGTATAGTGGAAAGATTTATTCAGGAAGAACCTATTCTGTTATTAAATATTTATATGTTACCTCTAGATGTGTTTTCTATATTAACTCTGAAAAGCAAGTGATGTAGAAGAATTGTGACAGATAAGCCTTCTACAAAATGACAAATATGAGGGTGTGTCTCAAACAGATAAAATTAGGTAAGATCATTCTCCACTATGGCTTAACCCTTTGTTGTTGGACAAAGGCTCTACCTGCCTAAAAACTAAGTTAATTTTGTCAAAAGTTAATAGAATTTTTTCAAAAGTCAAGGTTGTTTATTTGGAACTAACTAACTAGAGTAACGTAGGCCAATCCCAATGCTGTGGCCAGAGCTAATGATTTCCTTGAAAGTTTAGCATTCCCACTGAAAATGAGATGTACCTAGCAGCTCTATGGTTTGAATCCCCTAGTTAATTCCATATCAGTTATTATTTCATAGCATTTTATAGCAGGGAAATCATGTGGTGACCACTAAATGTATGACCAAAAGTTAAATATGTTTTCAAGATAACAGATGACACAAGCCAAAGTAAGCTGAAAAGGCAGAAAGTTCAACTGAGTACCAGTCATTTAAATTGAGTAACATCTATGGGTGAGAAATTTGTTTTTTTGGTATTCATTTTTAAAGTCCTGGTTACAAAGAGACATCTGATTTACTAAATGTGAAGTCATCACATTTTATCTTATGTTGCCTTTTGAAGCAGCAGGCAGAATTGTTCCATTATTGTTTAATTCAGGTCTGAGATAAAGAAAAAGGTAGGGTATGAAGAGTCTAGGAAATGACCCACCTTCCAATTTTCATATTGTACCAGAATAGAATGGAGGCAAAATGAAGAAAGATTTGGAAAGAGAATGGGGCATTTGACCAAACATCTAGTTTGTATTTTAAGGAAAGGCAGGAAAGAAAAAGGATCAAAAGAAAGCGCTTTTTTTTTTTTTTAATGTAAAAATTACTTCATAGGTAAAAGAACAACCAAAGAGCACCAGGTTAGAGAATTAAAAAGTAAAACGATAAATTCAACTAGATAAATGACAAATTTGAAGTGTCCACGGATCATTGAAGTAACAATGTGTAGAAGGTATTTGACAATTTGAGAGAGAAGCTTGGATAGATTCTCAAGTACAAGATGTAAATGAGGGATGAATCCAGATAGTAGAGATGAATTGAAGTCTGTAACTTTATTACGAGTGATAAGGTAAAGCTTATAAAAGAAGAGACATTATCCCAACCATCCCACTTCCAACAACTTACAGGCTCAGCCCTACATGTCCAAATTGACATATGCTATCTTTTTTTTTTTTTTTTAAACAAAGCAAGTATTCATCAGGAGGGGGGTGACTAGGTAAACAAAGCTATATCATTAAAATGAAATATTACATAACTATTGAAAAGCTGTAGTAATATACAAAGATTAATAATATATAGTAAGTAAAAAACACAAAGCGTGCCATCCTTTGTGTAAAAACATATGGAAAAGTAGAATATGTATTTTAATAAATATTTATTTGAATATTAAAAAGCATAAAAACATTCAAAACTGATCAAGATGGTCATGTATGGTGGCAAGAAAAATAAGGACCAAGTGAAAGGGAATCTTGTCAGTATATACTGTGTGCTATTGTTTTGATTTTTGAATCATGAGAATGTATTAACTATTCAAAACAAATAACAAAAGAAATTGTCTTAAACGCATTAAAACAGAGAGGACAGGCAGAGGGCAAGGGTATTTTTCTTGGATCAAAAAAAAAAAAAAAAGAATTGAAAATAAAGCATGGAGACAAGATGCATATCACACAAAGCTGAGAGAAAAGAAAATGAAATGTCAACAAGGTAGGTGGAGACTTTCAAGGAGAAAAAGGTGGCCAATATCTTTAAATGCTGTCAAAGGATGTAGATGAGACCTAAATAGACCAATGACAGGCATTTTTCTTCCTATACTGTACAGGATAGCCTGTATGGTGCATCGAAGTCTCTGTGTTGTTTTTAGCAGATAAATGTATAAGATATGGAAAACTTCTTTAGAATTGTCACAGGCCTCTGATCTTCCCCCTTTTATTTTAATTAAAATTACCCATTTTAAAGCTATAAAACCATAGAATAAAACTGATGATTTGAAAATTGTCCTCATAAATAACAACATCTGGCATTCACTTTAAAATTTTTTTAAATAAATAACAGCTGTGTGTTTGGTTAAAGAAAAACTTTTAAATGGATTTTTCTTCTAAAAAGGGTGCAGTTTTTTTAGGAATAAAAAAAAATATTTGGGTGGAGTCTTGAGATCTGAAAGTTGGAACAGTAATTTTATGATGGAATTCCCTGGCAAAGTGAATATTATGGTTTAATGGTGACCAAGACAGGAGAGAGGAATTATTGGAAAACCGGAAAAGCTTTGGATTTTTAAATGGGTAAACTAAGAAATGGGACTGAAAAGCTTCTTGATGAAAGTCAAAGAGGTGGTTGAAAAAGCTGGTTTAAAACTCAACATTCAAAAAACTAAGATCATGTCATCCAGCCTCATCACTTCATGGAAAATAGATGGAGATACAATTGAAACAGTGACAGATTTTATTTTCCTGGGCTCCAAAATCACTTCAGATGGTGAGTCCAGCCATGAAATTAAAAGATGCTTGCTCCTTGTAAGAAAAGCTATGACCAACCTAGTCAGCATATTAAAAGGCAGAGACATTGCTTTGTTAGCAAAGGTCCATCTAGTTAAAGGTACGGTTTTTCCATTGGTTGTTTATGGATGTGAGAGTTGGACCATAAAGAAAGCTGAGCACTTAAAAATTGATGCCTTTGAACTGTGGTATTGGAGAAGACTCTTGAGGTCCCTTGGACTACAAGGAGATCAAACCAGTCAATCCTAAAGGAAGTCAGTCCTGAATATTCATTGGAAGGACTGAAGCTGAAGCTGAAACTCCAATACCTTGGCCACCTTATGCAAAGAACTGACCATTTGAAAAGATCCTGAGGCTGGGAAAGATTGAACTCAGGAGGAGAATGGGATGACAGAAGATGAGATGGTTGGATGGCATCACTGACTCGATGGATATGAGTTTAAGCAAGCTTTGGGAGTTAGTGCTGCTGGGAGAGCTGAGAGGAGCTACTCCATGTTCAAGGTCAGGATGGGCGGCCATGAGGAGATACCCCTCATCCAAGGTAAGGAGCAGCAGCTGTGCTTTGCTGGAGCAGCCATGAAGAGATACCCTATGTCCAAGGTAAGAGAAACCCAAGTAAGATGGTAGGTGTTACAAGAGGGCATCAGAGGGCAGACACACTAAAACCATCATCACAGAAAACTAGCCAATCTGATCACAGGACCACAGTCTTGTCTAACTCAATGAAACTAAGCCATGCCATGTGGGGCCACCCAAGACGGTCAGGTCATGGTGGAGAGGTCTGACAGAATGTGGTCCACTGGAGAAGGGAATGGCAAGCCACTTCAGTATTCTTGCCTTGAGAACCGCATGAACAGTATGAGAAGGCAAAATGATAGGATACTGAAAGAGGAACTCCCCAGGTCGGTAGGAGCCCAATATGCTACTGGAGATCAGTGGAGAAATAACTCCAGAAAGAATGAAGGGATGGAGTCAAAGAAAAACAATACCCAATTGTGGATGTGACTGGTGATAGAAGCAAGGTCTGATGCTGTCAAGAGCAATATTGCATAGGAACCTGGAATGTTAGGTCCATGAATCAAGGCAAATTGGAAGTGGTCAAACAGGAGATGGCAAGAGTGAATGTCAACATTCTAGGAAACAGCGGACTAAAATGGACTGGAAAGGGTGACTTTAACACAGATGACCATGATATCTACTACTGTGGGCAGGAATCCCTTAGAAGAAATGGAGTAGCCATCATAATCAACAAAAGAGTCCGAAATGCAGTACTTGGATGCAATCTCAAAAATGACAGAATGATCTCTTTTCATTTCCAAGGCAAACCATTCAATATCATGGTAATCCAAGACTATGCCCCAACCAGTAATGCTGAAAAAACTGAAGTCGAATGGTTCTATGAAGACTTACAAGACCTTTTAGAACTAACACCCAAAAAAGATGTCCTTTCATTATAGGGGACTGGAATGCAAAAGTAGGAAGTCAAGAAACACCTGGAGTAACAGACAAATTTGGCCTTGGAGTACGGAATGAAGCAGGGCAAAGGCTAATAGAGTTTTGCCAAGAGAATGCACTGGTGATAGCAAACACCCTCTTCCAACAACACAAGAGAAGACTCTACACATGGACATCACCAGATGGCCAACACTGAAATCAGATTGATCATATCCTTTGCAGCCAAAGATGGAGAAGCTCTATAGTCCGCAAAAACATGACTGAGAGCTGACTGTGGCTCAGATCATGAACTCCTTATTGCCAAATTCAGACTTAAACTGAAGAAAGTAGGGAAAACCACTAGACCATTCAGGTATGACCTAAATCAAATCCCTTATGACTATACAGTGGAAGTGAGAAATAGATTTAAGGGACTAGATCTGATAGACAGACTGCCTGATGAACTATGGACGGAGGTTCGTGACATTGTACAGGAGACAGGGATCAAGAGCATCCCAATGGAAAAGAAATGCAAAAAGGCAAAATGGTTGTCTGAGGGGCCTTACAAATAGCTGTGAAAAGAAGAGAAGCAAAAAGCAAAGGAGAAAAGGGAAGATATTCCCATTTGAATGCAGAGTTCCAAAGAATAGCCAGGAGAGATAAGAAAGCCTTCCTCAGTGATCAATGCAAAGAAATAGAGGAAAACAACAGAATGGGAAAGACTAGAAATCTCTTCAAGAAAATTAGAGATACCAAGGGAACATTTCATGCAAAGATGGGCTCAATAAAGGACAGAAATGGTATGGACCTAAGCAGACGATATTAAGAAGAGGTGGCAAGAATACACAGAAGAACTGTACAAAAAAGATCTTCACAACCCAGATAATCACAGTGGTGTGATCACTCACCTAGAGCCAGACATCCTCGAATTTGAAGTCCTGTGGGCCTTAGAAAGCATCACTGTGAACAAAGTTAGTGGAGGTGATGGAATTCCAGTTGAGCTACTTCAAATCCTGAAAGATGATGCTGTGAAAGGGCTGCACTCAATATGCCAGCAAATTTGGAAAACTCAGCAGTGGCCACAGGACTGGAAAAGGTCAGTTTTCATTCCAATCCCTAAGAAAGGCAATGCCAAAGAATGCTCAGACTGCTGCACAATTACAGTCATCTCACACGCTAGTAAGATAATGCTCAAAATTCTCCAAGCCAGGCTTTAGCAATACATGAACTGAGAACTCCAGATGTTCAGGCTGGTTTTAGAAAAGGCAGAGGAACCAGAGATCAAATTGCCAATATCCACTGGATCATCGAAAAAGCAAGAGAGTTCCAGAAAGACATCTATTTCTGCTTTATTGACTATGCTGAAGCCTTAGACAGTGTGGATCACAATAAACTGTGGAAAAATCTGAAGGAGGTGGGAATACCAGACCACCTGACCTGCCTCTTGAGAAACCTGTATGCAGGTCAGGAAGCAGCAGTTAGAACTGGATATGGAAAAACAGACTGGTTCTAAATAGGAAAAGGAATACATCAAGTCTGTATATTGTCACCCTGCTTATTTAACTTATATGCAGGGTACATCAGGAGAAACGCTGGGCTGGAAGAAGCACAAGCTGGAATCAAGAGTGCCAGGAGAAATATCAATAACCACAGATACGCAGATGACACCGCCCAATGGCAGAAAATGAAGAGGAAATAAAGAGCCTCCTGATGAAAGTGAAAGAGGAGAGTGAAAAAGTTGGCTTAAAGCTCAACATTCAGAAAACTAAGATCATGGCATCAGGTCCCATCACCTCATGGGAAATAGATAGGGAAACAGTGGAGACAGTGTCAGACTTTATTTTTCTGGGCTCTAAAATCCCTGCAGATGGTGACTGCAGCCATGAAATTAAAAGACGCTTACTCCTTGGAAGGAAAGCTATGACCAACCTAGATAGCATATTAAAAAGCAGAGACATTACTTTGCCAACAAAGGTCCATCTGGTCATGGCTATGGTTTTTCTAGTGGTCGTGTATGGATGTGAGAGTTGGACTGTGAAGAAAGCTGAGCGCCAAAAAACTGATGCTTTTGAACTATGGTGTTGGAGAAGATTCTTGAGAGTCCCTTGGATTGCAAGGAGATCCAACCAGTCCATCATGAAGGAGATCAGTCCTGGGTGTTCATTGGAAGGGCTGATGCTGATGTTGAAGCTGAAACTCCAATACTTTGGCCACCTCATGCGAAGAGTTGACTCATTGGAAAAGACCCTGATGCTGGGAGGGATTGGGGGCAGGAGAAGAAGGGGACGACAGAGGATGAGATGGCTGGATGGCATCACCAACTCGATGGGCATGAGTTTGAGTAAACTCCGGGAGTTTGTGATGGACAGGGAAGCCTGGCGTGTTGTGATTCTTGGGCTCATAAAGAGCCGGACACGAACAAGCTACTGAACTGAAACTAAGAAAAGTGGGCAGTGAGTCAAACTTGTTTTTCTTTTTTTCTGAAAAATTCTTGGAAAATGCAAGTTCCTAAAAACTAAGATTATGATCCCTCAATTGAATCATCAATTTTGTTTTTGTAATGATTTTTTAAAAAAATTTCTTTATTTACAACTTTTTTGAAGTTTTCTTGTGGTCAGGGTTTCCTTTTGAAATCTCAAATCTCCTTCAGTGCAGACATTCTCTACAGCATGTTTTGTAAGTGCTGAAGTCATTCACCTGCCAGAATAAAAGTACTATCTAAAAGTTTTTTTAATGTAATTTTCTGGGCAATCTTCCTTTTATACCAAATAGCTAGGACTATTCCAAACTTCACCTCCAAAGGCAGGGATTTAAGAAACCAGGAAAGTAGTTGCATAATACTTACATTTATATTATTAAATTGTATTTAATTTTATTTTTAAACTTAAGCTAAAATACTTATTTAGGTCCCTTGAACACTATATTTTCTGCATTTTAAAAAAATTGCTTTTTAGGCCTTTTACCCACTTAGATCGTGGGGTCTAAACTGTTTAGTAGAATTGGGTGAGGTTACAGAAGCTCCATGGGCTTCTCTGGTGATTCAGTGGGAAAGAATCTGCCTGCCAGTTCAGGAGACACAGGTTCAGTGCCTGGGTCAGGAAGATCCCCTGGAGAAGGAGGTAGCAACCCACTCCAGTATTCTTGCCTGGAAAATTCCATGGACAGAGGGGCCTGGTGGGCTATATATAGTCCATGGGGATGCAAAAGAGGTGAACTTGACTTAATGACTAAACAACCACCACAACATAGAAGTCCCAGGTATATCCTTAATAATTCTGGTTTGCTATTTCTGCCCTTCTTGTACTGTCTTCTCTGTAGAATGATTATTTATTCAACAAGTAGGTAGGTAGATGTGCAATGAAGAGGGGAGGGAGCTGGTATAGATTTACAGAGAGAGAGAGAGATCTGAAATAGTCAGTAGGAAAATGGATGATCTAAGGAAATGTTGTAGCATGAAGGGCCCAATTGAGTGTAGTGACAAATAGAAACCCCTATTCGATTCCCCTGCCAATCTCTGCACATCATCTCTCAGCTGCACAGTTTCCTTGCATTTGTCCCAAGTGCTCAATAACTTACACTAGGGTTCTTCCAGTGAAGGCCTCTAGTCCTCTTTCTATAACCTAAACTCAGATTTTATGATTCCTTGGTTATAAATTCTCCTAAAGAACAAATTAATGGATTAATTTGTTAATTAATCAATTGTAAAACCAGTAGCTTTTACTGGTTGAACGCTTTCCTTTTTCAAAGTAGCTGAGCACTGTTCACACTAGAGAAAAGAAAAAAAAAAATTCAACATTTGGAAGATTCAGATATCATATGAGAGCCTGAGAGGGAGATACAATGTTTTGGAATAGGCATTAGTTCTCAGCTGTAGGAAGTCATACTTAAGTCCAGGCCTTCAGTCAGTTCAGCTCAGTAATGTCTGACTCTTTGCAACCCCATGGACTGCAGCACGCCAGGCCTCCCCATCTATCGCCAACTCCTGGAGTTTACTCAAACTCATGTCCATTGAGTTGGTGATGCCATCCAACCATCTCATCCTCTGTCATCCCATTCTTCTCCTGCCTTCAATCTTTCCCAGCATCAGGGTCTTTTCAAATGAATCAGTTCTTCACATCAGGTGGCCCAAGTATTGGAGTTTCAGTTTCAGCATCAGTCCTTCCAATGAATATTCAGAACTGATTTCCTTTAGGATGGACTGATTGGATCTCCTTGCAGTCCAAGGGACTCTCAAGAGTCTTCTCCAACACCACAGTAAAAAAGCATCAGTTCTTTGGTGCTCAGCTTTCTTTATGGTCCAACTCTCACATCCTTGGGATGATATTAAAGCAGCATCTGGTAGGTCTTCAGCTTCCAGGAAACAGACACATTTTTTTCTTTTTCTACCCTCTAAATACAGTTCAACCCCGGACCATACATTAGGTTGGCCAATAAGTTCATTCTGATTTTTCTGCAACATCTTACAGAAGAGCCTGAATGAACTTTTTGGCCAGTCCAATTTATAAAACAAACATTAAAAGAGTCTTTAATAATATCAATAACCGCCCCCCCCCAAAAAAAAAAAGACTCCTAGAGAAGAAGAAAGCCATAATAAATCATGGGCTTACCTCATGCATGTCAGCAATAGTTATGTTGGAAACTCAGACTTTCGCCCCTTTTGGACAGTTACAACCCCCCACCAAAGTGATATCAGTTGAGACCACATGGCCTAGAATCCCATACCTCCTTGAAAATAAGGAGCCATCCAATCCCTCCTCATTTCCCCAGTGGAGAGGTGTCAGAGCAGATATAGTGGAAATTCATGACTTTCATCCTGCTGCAATGAGTTTCCTTTCCCCACTACCTGCTCTATGTTAGTGGAAGTAATATGGGAGACTATAATCAGGCATTCCAACCCTTCCCATCCAGGATATCAGTGAAGGCCTAGTGGAGAGCCAAAACTCCTACCACACCCAGAAGTAATAAGGGGTACTGCCTGCCTTGGGTGTAGTACAAAGAAAGGCAAGCAGTGAATCTGAATTTCTATCTAAGCCTAATGGTGATGAGGTGACTCTCTCATTCCCTTGCTCAAGAAGTGCCAGAGGAAGTCAGCTAAAAGAGATTTAAATAAAATTTAGGCTTTCAAAATATAATAACTAAAATGTCAAAGATTCAATTGAAAGTGACTCATCATATCAAGAATCTAGAAGGTATCAAATTAGATTAAAAAGACAATGAATATATTCCAACCCAGGGATGATAGAGACTCAAGAACCTAGAAGGTATCAAATGAGATTAAAAAAAAGAAAAGAATAGATTCCAAAACAGATGATAGACTTTAGAATTACTTGACAAAGCTGTCATCATAAAAATGCTTCAGTAAGCAATTACAAACAAAAAAACCAATGAAAATATACCAACAGCAAATTATCAGAAAGTCCTGGCCAACAATAAAAGATATCAAGGAGAATCTGGTGGAAATTTTGAAACTAAAAAATATAATGGAAATAAAAACTTAGTGATGAACTCAACAATAGGATGGAAGAAACAGAGTGAAGAATCACTGAACTCAAGGATAGGACAATACCAGTGACTCAGTCTGAACAGAAAGAAAATTGAAATTTTAAAATAAATAGAGCCTCAGGGACCTGCAGAACTATAGCAAAATGTCTTAATACTCATATCATCAGATTTCCAGAAGGAGAGGAAAAAGAGTTCCCATATATCCCTTGTCTCCACACATGCATAACACCCCTCCCCCACCATATAGACATCCTTGAGAATATTCCTTGTGTGCTTGAGAAGAATGTGTATTTTGTTGCTGTTGGATGACATGCTGTCAATGAGTTTCTTAGTTCCACTTGGTCTAAAGTGTTTCAAATCTAACATTTCCTTATTAATTTTCTGCCTGGATGATCTACCCATTATTGAAAGTGGGGTATTGAACTCTCTTCTACTATTATTGTATTGTTGTCTATTTCTTCCTTCAGATCTGTAAGTGTTCAAAATACTGAGATGGTCCAAAGTAGGGTATACGTGTATTTACAATTACTATATCTTCTTAATTAATTGACCCAGTTATATTATAATGGTCATTTTTGTCTCTTGTTATCATTTTTGGCTTCAAGTCCGTTTCATCTGATGCAAGTGTAGCTATCTCTGATCTCTTTTCCTTCTACTTCCACAAAATATCTTTTGCTATCTTTTCGTTTTGAGTCTGTGTGTGTCCTGAAAGCTAAAATGAGTTAATTTCTTATAGGCTGCATATAGTTGAGACTTTTTTTTCTTTTAATCTATCCAGCCATTATATATCTTTTGACTGGAAAATGTAGTCCATTAACATTAAATAATTATTGACATGTAAGGACTTATCAGTACTGTTTTGTTTTCTTGATATTTTGTACTTCCATTTTTGTTTTCTTCCTTTCTTGCTGTCTTCCGTTATAAATTGGTGCTTTTCCATAGTGATATCCTTTGATTCCATTCTGCTTTTCCTTTCATGTATCTATTGTAGATTTTTGCTTTGTGATTCCCATGAGACTACATAAAATGTCTTAGGCATGTAACATCTACTTTACACTGATGACAACTTCTATCACATATAAAAACTCTATCCTTTTATTCCCCTCTTTTATAATTTTAATGTCACTAGTTATAACTTTTAATATTGTGTATCCATTAGCACACTGTTGAAGCTCTTTTTAATACATTTTTTAACTTTCCCACTAGGATAAGAAATTAACACATCACCATATTATACTACTAATGTATTCTGTGATTATTCTTGGTTTTTTTTTGTTCCACGGTGTTTGCTAAAACTTCCTAAGTAAACTCTAGAGGTCTCCTAGCACTGATTTTGTTCATGGATAGCTGTTCAATCATTGCTCTTTGTGGTTAGATGGGGGGACTGGGTTTTCCTACTTCAGCATTTTCCCACAATCTGGGAGTTTCTATTGTCATATCTTCAAGCTCAGATTCTGTCTTCAGACATGTCTGGCCTGCTAATAAGTCCATCAAAGGCAGTCTCCAGTTCTGTGACAGTGTTTTCTTATCTCTAGCATTTCTTTTTGACTTTGACTTTTCTCTTAGAATTGTCATTTGTTTATATTGTCTGTCTGTTCTTGAGTGTTGTCTACTTTTTTAATTAAAGCCTCTAGTATATCAATCATAGTTTTAAAAAAATTTCTGGTCTGATAATTCCAACATTTCTGTCATATCTGACTTTGGTCCCAATGCTCATTCAATCTCTCCAGATTTTGTATTTTGCCTTTTAGTATGCCTTGTAGTTTTTAATTGAAAAGTAGACATGATATACTGGGTAAAATAAACTGCAGTGAATAGGCCTTTAATAATGTAATGGAATGGTGGGTGGGGAAGTGTGCCTTTACTCTATGATTAGGTATCAGTCTTTTTGTAAGACTGTACTCCTGGACTATCTGTTTCAGTAGTGCCTTTCAGTTTTGTTTTGTTTTTTTTTTTAAATTCCCTCTTTACATGGCACAGTATGGCCAGGAGGAGGCTGAAGGTGTTTCCCCAACATGGAAAACTAAAGAAAGCTGAATCTGATTATTTCCCTTCCCTTCTGTTTAAGTAAGCTCAGATGAAACACCAGTAGTATCTGGTGAAATAGTTTCTCCTGAAAGTGGCTTTGTTAAGAAGAACCAAATGCTCTGGTATATTTAAAAATGGTTTCTTTTCCTCTGCCCATCTGGAAGCTTAAGAGGGTTTTTCTCTGAGATTTACTAGGACTATCAGAGGTCTTGGAGGCAAAAATCACAGGTGTGTGGAGTTCCCCCATGACTGGGTCTCCCTGAAGTTTTTAACTCTCAGATTTGTCCACAATGAGCTTCCAGCAAATTGTCAATTATACTTTTGGTTGTCCTACAATGGCACCGGCTCCCAGAGAGGGTTCTGCTTGAGTTTCTGTTCCTCTAAATTGTGATTTTCTGTATTTTCTTTCTGTCTCTCCAATTTGGGGGGATGAAACTTGCCCTGTAACCTCACTTTTCTGATAAATTTCTAAGTTATTGATTTTCACTTTGTTCCGATTCATTAGGACAGAGTGGTGACTTTTAAATTCCTGACAGAATGTGTGGAACCTGGAGTGCTACCTGGTGTTTTTTTTAACAAAGGTGCAAAAGCCTTCAGCAGAAGCGAGATAGACTTTTCAACAGAGGGTGCTGAGGCAACTGAACAGTCATTGTCAAAAAGTGAACCATAACCTAAGTCTCACATCTAACACTAAAAAAAAGAAAGAAAGAAAATGGTTCACAGAATTTATTTAAAATTATAAAATTTTAGAAAACAACATGGTGGAAAATTTTCAGAGTCTAGGAACAGGTAAAGAGTTTTTTGACCTAATAGAAAAATCACAACCACATAAGCAAAAAATAAACTAGTTAGACTACAAAATGAAAACTTTTCTCTGTGAAAGATATTTTAAAAGGATGAAAAGGCAAGTTACAAGGAGAAAATTTTTGCAAATCACGTATTTGACAAGACTAATATCCAGAATATTTAGTGAACTCTCAAAATTCAATATAAAAATTCTATTAGAAAATAGGATAAACAGAAGAAAAGAATATATTGATGACAAGTAAACACACAAAAAGATATTCAACATCATAAGCCATTAAGGAAATGCAAATTAAACCACAACAAGATATTGCTATAAACCTCAGAGTAGCTAAAACAAAAAAAATAGTGATAATACCAAATGCTGGAGAGAATGTGTAGAAACCAGATCGCTCACACACTGCTGCTTAGAGTAAACAATGGTGCAGTCACAGTAAAAAATATTTTGGACTTTTCTTTAAAAAATAAACAAAACAAACCTGTGACTACTATGTGGCCCAGCAATTACACTTCTGGAAATTTATCCCCTGCAAAATGAAAACCTATGTTCACTCAGAAATATATATATATATATACACATATATATATGTATATATATAGACATATTTATAGTAATGTTATTTGTAATAACCCCAAACTGGACACAGTCTTGATATCCTTCATCAGGTGAATGGTTAAATGAACTGTGCTACCTCCATACCAAAAAATATTACTCAGCAATGAAAAAGAACAAACTATTGATAAATATAGAATGACTCTTCACAGAATTATTCTGAATGAAAAAACCCAGCCCCATGATTCCACGTATGTAATATTTTTGAAATCACAGAATCAGAGAAATGGAAAAGATTAGTGATTTCAGGGTCCCAGGATGGTAGGGATGGAAAGTAAGTGTGGGGATGGCTATAAAAGGGGAATTTGAGGGATACTTGTGTTGATGGAAACCTCTATGTCTTTACTAAATCAGTATCACTATTCTGGTTATCATGTTGTACTATAGGTTTGTAAGACATTACCATTGGAGAAATCTGGTTAAGAAGTATGTGTGATCTTGTTACATGATTTCTGACAGGTTCATATGAATCTATAGTCATCTCAAAATAGTTTATTTAAAAAAAGAAGAGAGGTAAGCATACTTAAAAAAAATAAATAAAAGCAAGACAAAACAAACAACAGGGCAGAAAAGATTTCCTAAAAGAGTTCATTGTGGAAGATAGTAAACCCCTTCATCAATTGCAATCTGACTCTGATTTCTACATACAGATCATGTAGAATTTAGAAATCCCTGGCAAGCCTGAGATACTTTCCTTTTAGGACCGTGCAACCTCACCCTGTGATAGCACTCCTGGAGTTCGTCTCTGAACAGGTCAACAGTTTTCCTGGATTCAAATTTTGACATGTCCTTTTAGGACGATGAGCAAGCTACTTGGGCTTCCTACTATTCCAGCATCCCACGTGTAAAACAGTCAGCAACATGCCCAGATCTCCTGAGAGCATGCCCTTGTCAACCTTCCAAGTTTATTGATATTTACATTTATGATACAAGTTTTTTGAGAGCCTCTTTTTCTGCTGCCTGGTGTTTGCTTTCACAGGAGAAAGGCCAGACAATTGAGAGGAAAGCAGGCAGCCCTCATGCTGGATTTATTGGCACAGCACGCTGAAGAGCAAGCAAACCACCAAACAGAGGATATTGATAAGAAGACTAAATTCATTTGAAATCACTAAGACTCAGTTAGGGGCATATTGTATTAAGTGAAATGCCATTACTGAAGGGCCCAGGGAAAAACTGTATGCCAAGTCATGAGAGCTTTTCAGCTCACTGGATGGCTGCCATTGCACCCACGCACTGCATTTGATGGTTTGAAAGTAGAGATAATTTCTGCATAGATCATAAAGGGACTTGAAAATAGCTCAGTCCCTAGGAGCACAGGCAAGAGCTGAATTGTCTGCGAGTGAGAGCATTCAAGAAAGAATCCCTCTGCAGTTAAAAAAAGAAAAAGAAAAGAAAAAATATACCAAGTGGGTATGAATCCCCACTTTTCATAAAGGCTTCCTTTCATCGTAATGGTGGTATGTTAGCGTATTTTAAAAACGCCACACTGAGGACCATCATTCGTATCTGTAATGGCTTTTCTGCAAAGCATCTTACTCTTTCTAGAGAATATGGCAATGGAACTGAGATTTATTTAATACAGTTTAACCATTTTTAGTTAGAACGTTCTCCCAGCTGAAATAAGTTCCCCACTCAGGTCGTAAGAGCAGCTTAGGGTCTTGTCTTGCTGCAAGAACGAGTTTGCTGCCGGCCAGGAATCACAGAGAAGATTCAGAAAATCTGTTTTCTTCTAAGCAGCTTCCTAGCACTTCCTAGAAGGTTGTTTGAGGTTTCCTTGCTTGATGTCTCTCACACTGCCCTTGCACTGTTAATCCTGGGGAGCAAGGACATACTGTAAACACGAGTCCATTTCAGTGATGTGTATAAATCTTGTTCAGGTTATTCAGACTAAGGCAGCCCCTTATCTAACAAGCACCAGAGCAGACTTTTGAGAACACTTTTCACCTGTGACAGTAACAGCCCAGTTTTGTCCTCGCCAACAATGGAATAAATGCAATATCTCATGTCAGCTAACTCCATGTCTTATTTATGCCAAATTCTTCTGGGTTCAGCACTTTAAGACTGGCTTTGCATTAGTATTTTATTCCAGGATAGACTGCTAGAATAGCATTGCCCTGAAAAGAAAGGAGAGATTTTTCTTTTAAGTAAAATTCTATAATGACCAAAGTAGACAGATTTATCTTTGCTGTGCTATTTTACCTTAACTACACTGTATGTTAATCTGGAGAAATCATGCTTTGAAGCTATGATAATAAGTATGTTGAAAACTACCAGAATTATGCCAGAACTGTATGAGATGATTCAGGTAGTCAACAAACAGGAATAATTGCTGGTTGGAGAAATATCAAGGGTTATTCACTGCCCACTCAGTGTTTCTGCCTAAAAATAAGCTTCTTTACACATTCAGTTCAGTTCAGTCGCTCAGTCATGTCCGACTCTTTGCAACCCCGTGAATTGCAGCACGGCAGGCCTCCCTGTCCATCACCAACTCCCGGAGTCCACCCAAACCCATGTCCATCGAGTCAGTGATGCCATCCAACCATCTCATCCTCTGTCGTCCCATTCTCCTCCTGCCCTCAATCTTTCCCAGCATCAGGGTCTTTTCAAATGAGTCAGCTCTTTGCATCAGGTGGCCAAAATGTTGGAGTTTCAGCTTCAACATCAATCCTTCCAATGAACACGCAGGACTGATCTCCTTCAGGATGGACTGGTTGGATCTCCTTGCAGTCCAAAGGACTCTCAAGAGTCTTCTCCAATACCACAGTTCAAAAGCATCAATTCTTCTGCGCTCAGCTTTCTTTATAGTCCAACTCTCACATCCATACATGACCACTGGGAAAGCCATAGCCTTGGCAAGATGGACCTTTGTTGACAAAGTAATGTCTTTGCTTTTTAATATGCTGTCTAGGTTGGTCATAACTTTCCTTCCAAGGAGTAAGTATGTGCATGCTAATGCGGAGTCCTAGTAGAATTATGGAGACATTAGAATTATGGAGACATTTCCTTCTCTTTGGTCACAAATGCACATGGCTAGTCTTTTGGCAACAGGATCATATATATATATATATATATATATATATATATATATATATTTTGTTTTTTGATACCTCTGAAGCACCAAAAAGAACTTTATTCTACTGAACTGCCTATTTCAAAATAGATTACAATTTTCAAATGTTTGTAAAACCATCAGAGACCTGATTTTGCAAGTAGGTGTTTCAGTATATCAAATTAATAGCAAATATATCAATTTCAAAATAAGTACACATTCATTAATTGTGAAACTTTATTTTGAGGAAGAAGGCGAAAGTTTTGGAGAAAGAGAGAAAAGCCTCTTTTGACTTCTACTTATTCCTCTAATTTATGCTCTACATAATATCTAAGTGATCTTTTCGTCATTGAGATTTGATCATATTACTCTCTTGGCAGAATTCTTCAACTGCTGCACACTTCCTTCAGGATTAAAGCTAATCTCCTTTGAGTAGTAACCTTGTATACCCATTAGGGTCTGATTTCTGTCTAAATCTGCCTATTAGGGTCTGATTTCTGTTTAACCCTGTTGTCTCTTTCCTAGATGTTTCCTAGATGATCCAGCAACACTGAACTAACAGTCTAGAGGTGTCATGTCTTCTTTGGCCTTTGTGTTTCTGCATTTGTCTAGAAGGCCTTCCCATTATTCAGTGAGAAAGCTGTTTATTCTTTTAAGACTGAGTGTAAATGTGGTCCCATTCTGGAAGCCTTCCCTAGTGTCACCAGCAGACTTTCCTTCATCTATGATGTAACCCTCCTGCATTTTGTGCATGTACATATTATGTCATTACAAATACTGGTGGATATATCTGTTTGCCAACTAGAATATAAACTTCCTGAGGGAAGGAGCCATGTATTTTCATCTTTGTTTCTCTGGTACTTAGTACAGTGTCTGGTATATGCAAGTTCTCAAAAATTTTTTTTGAATGTGTGAATGAATAAATGAATCAATTAATGACTAGCTGTAGAGAGAATAAATTTATAGTTTTAAACACAAAGCAGTGAAATAAAAATAGAGATGAAGAGAAAAGAAGGCAAGTGTCTAATTTCCTCATTTAGTAATTTGCGGTGTAGTTTAGGGAGGCTTAAAGCCCATTCCCAGAGCTGCTGGCGTGATGCTCTTCCTCAACACTGTGACCCACGCTTAAATTTTCTCAGAGGTACAATGGTATCATTGTCCTCTTCGCCCTCATCCTCATGAATACATCACATTACACTCTTCTTTAGTTCAGACTCTGCCCACTCACTAAGACAAAGTAAAGGAAACATTTACACAAGTTCATGGCTCAAAGAAAATGATTTTCCCCCAGTTTGCAAGGAGAATCAGCTTGCAGAAGCAAAAAAAATGAGTCTTTTGGCAGAGCCAAAGAAATCTGCATGTCCAGATAGATGCTTTTGTCAGCCTTTAAAATAAACAAAGTACTATTTCAACATGGTGGCTTAATGTTTTGAGTCCCTTAGACTACATCCTGTGAAGGGGACTATGTCTGACCTAGGCAGTGTGATCTACAGCAACATGATCAGAAGCTGTTAGTGCTTCCTAATGCCCTTTTGGCATGCTCATAGTTAGATTATTCATGGTCTTCATTTTGAAAGAGGATTTATTTAAATATTTGCTTAATGGCTGCACCCGAAGACATAGTTTTCACACCTACCTCACAGTAATGTTGGTAGAAAAGAAAGAATTAGTTGCCCAGTAGTGTCTGACTCTTTGCAACCCCATAGACTGTAGCCCACTAGGCATCTCTGTCCATGGAATTCTCCAGGCAAGAATAGTGGAATGGGTTGCCATTTCCTTCTCAAACAGATCTTCCTGACCCAGGGATCAAACCTGGGTCTCCTGCATTGCAGGCAGACTCTTTAGAAATGTAAAAATGAAAATTGATGTAGGGTTTGATTTCTTTCTTAGAACAATTTGTGTTAAAATTTTCAATGTTGAAGATCATGACTGAGCAAAATCATATTAACAGTCGAAGTGCCCAGAGAGTAAAGCATGCTGGATATGCAGATTTTCTGTTGCTGTGTTTCCAGTCAGTTCAGTCTCTCAGTCATGTCCCAGTCTTTGCGACCGCATGGACTGCAGAATGCCAGGCTTCCCTGTTCTCTCGTATTTCCAAGAGAGCAGTGATTAGCAGAGCAGACCTGGGAATTAATTGCTTGGGCTCAAAAATGGGCCCTGCCACTTCTTTTCTGTGTGAGCTTGGAAACTGTATTAACTTCTCTGTAACTTCAGAGTCTTCATCGAAAAAATAAAATAATGAGCATTCATCTTGATTGTGACATCTGTCATATTACAGCCTGTAACAAAAATACAAAACCATGTACCTCTATATGTAGTTATAAACTATCCTCCCATATTTTGAATCAACAGGAAGAAAAAGTTAATAAAGTTCTAAACTCAAAAAGCCATGATTTTTTGCGAAATAAATTTATTTGTAATTACAAAATTAATATACAGACATCTGTTTCATTTCTACACACTAACAATAAACTATTAGGAATAGAACTTAAGGAGACAATCCAATTTACCAGTGCATTAAGAAGAATAAAATACCTAGGGATAAACCTACCTAAGGAAGTAAAGTCAAGGCTGTGGTTTTTCCACTGGTCATGTATGGATGTGAGAGTTGGACTGTGAAGAAAGCTGAGCACTGAAAAATTGAAGCTTTTGAACTGTGGGTGTTGGAGAAGACTTGAGAGTCCCTCGGACTGCAAGGAGATCCAACCAGTCCATCCTGAAGGAGATCAGTCCTGGGTGTTCATTGGAAGGACTGATGCTGAAGCTGAAACTCCAGTACTTTGGCCACCTCACGCGAAGAGTTGACTCATTGGAAAAGACCCTGATGCTGGGAGGAATTGTGGGCAGGAGGAGAAGGGGACGACAGAGGATGAGATGGTTGGATGGCATCACCAACTCGATGGACATGAGTTTGAGTAAACTCTGGGAGTTGGTGATGAACAGGGAGGCCTGGCGTGCTATGGTTCATTGGGTCGCAAAGAGTCGGACATGACTGAGCAACTGAATTGAACTGAACTGAAGGAAGGAAAAGATCTGTATTTATTAATAGAAATTATAAGACACTATTGAAAGAAATTGAAGATGACCCAAAAGATGGAAAGATATATTGTGTACATGGAATGGAAGAATTACTATTGTTGACATGACCATACAACCCAAGGCAATCTACAAAGTCAGTGCAATTTCCTATTAAAATACAAAGGGATTTTTCACAAAACTAGAAAAAATAATTTTAAAATTTGTATGGAAACACAAAAGGCCCCAAATAGCCAAAACAATCTTGAGAAAGAACAGAGGTGGAGGACTCATACTTCCTGACCTAAGACTATAATACAAAACTACAAAAATACAGTAATCAAGAGTATGGTACTGGTACAGAATATAGATTAATAGAACAGGATTGAGAGCCTCAAAATAAACCCATGCACTCATGGTCAATTAATCTATGACAAATAAGGCAAAAATACACAATGAAGAGAAAACAGTATATTCAATAAGTGGTGCTAGGAAATCTGGACAGCTGCGTGTAAAAGAATGAAATTAGAACATTTTGTCATACTACATACAAAAATAAATCCAAAATGGATTAAAGGCCAAAATATAAGACTGGAAACCATAACATTCCTAAAAGAAAACAGGCAGGACACTGACTTAAATCATACAGATATTTATTTTTGGATCTATCTCCTAAAGCAAAGAAAATAAAAAACAACAAATAAAAACAAAAATAAATTTAAAAGCTTTTGCACAGTAAAGGAAATGTTCAAACAAAAAGACAACCTACTAAATGGAAGGAAATATGTGCAAATGATATAATCAGTAAGGAGTTAATATCCAGAATACGTAAACAGCTAATACAACTGAACAACAACAAAAAAAACTAATTGAAAATGGGCAGATAACCTGACTGGACATTTTTGCAAAGAGAAAATATAGATGGCCAGCTGGCACATGGCAAGATGTTCAATGTCAATAATTATCAGGAAAATGCAAATCAAAACCACAATGAGGTATCACTTCAAACCTGTAGAATGGCTTTCATCAAAAAGAACATAATTAATAAATGTTGGTGAGGTTGTGGATAAAAGAGTACCCTTGTCTACTATTGGAGGGGATGTAAATTGGTACAGCCACTATGGAACACAGTATGAAAGTTTCTCAAAAAAATAAAAATAGAACTGCCATATGGCTCAGCAGTTCCACTCATATATCTAAGAAAACACTAATTCACACAGATACATACATCCCAATGTTCATAGAAGCATTTTTTTTTTACAATTTTCAAGATATGGAAGTAACCTAAGGGTCCATCAACAGATGAATAAAGAAGATGTGGTGTGCATATATACAATGGAGTATTACTCAGTCATCAGGTTTTTGTGTTTTTTACATTTGCAACAATATGGATCAACTTGGAGAGTGTTATGCTAAGTGAAGTGTCAGACATAGAAAGATAAATACTGAACGATAAGTGTCACATGTAGAATCTAAAAAATAAAACTAGTGAATATAACAAAAAAGAAACAGATTCATTGATGTAGAGAACAACCTAATGGTTACCAGTGGGGAGATGGAAAGGGGATGGGGCATCATTAGGGTAGGAGGTTAAGATGTACAAACTACCAGGTATATAATATAGATAAGCTGCAAAGATATACTGTACAGCACAGGGAATATAGGTAGTATTTTGTAGTAACTATTAATGAAACATGGGCTTTCCTGGTGGCTCAGATGGTAAAGAATCTGCCTGCAATGAGGGAGACCTGGGCTTGATCCTTGAGTTGGGAAGATCCCCTGGAGGAGGGCATGGACATTCACTTCAGTAGTCTTGCCTGGAGAATCCCATGGACAGAGGAGCCTGGCGGGCTACAGTCCATGGTTTCAAAGAGTCAGAGATGACTGAATGACTAAGCACAGCACATATGTGTGCTGTACTTATTAGTATGTGCGCTGGGCTTAGTCAGTCAATCATGTCCAACTTTTTGTGACCCCGTGGACTGTAGCCAGCCAGACTCCTCTGTCCATGGGATTCTCCAGGCAAGAATACTGGAGTGGTTTGCCATTTCTTCCTCCAGGGGATCTTCCTGACCCAGGGATCAAACCCGGGTCTCCGGCATTGCAAGCGGATTCTTTATCATCTGAGCTACCAGGGAAGCCTACATATGACTATACTTCAGTTTTAAAAGAGAAAAAAAAAAACAACAACACAGGCTCCAAGTCATCTAGTCTATTAGTTCACCATTGTCAACCCTCATAAACCCACCCAGGGGAGGACATATTGGCCTCGTGGTCCTAGAACCTCAAGCTGATTGGAAATTATTGTTCCCATCATACATAATGCAAGGTCATAAAACAACAGACAGAAACCTGTCTTTATTTAAAATTTTCATATTTTGCTCACCATGGATTTTTTGCCTTAATATTTATTTTTTAAAATATTTCATTAAAATACTATTTATCTTGATTATTGATTTTTTTGTGCACTTACCTCTCCTGAATCTCAATCCTACTCACAGGTTATCATGAGAATGAAATGAAATAATTAATGTCAAACCCTTAAAACTGTTCCTGACACATACTTAACACTCGATAGTATTGTTATTAAAATTGTTTTTAATATAATCACACAGGCATTTAGACCGTAGATTTTTTTGATCCTTTTGTTTTAGTCCTTTGTGAGGTAATCTTCAATATCCTGGTATTATTCTTTAATTCTCCTGAGTTCTGTTGATTTGTAAGCACCAAGCTGACCATATCAGCTAATTGTAGGTTCCATTTTGTATCCTTTAGACAGAATCATTGTGCAAACACCTTAATTTGTACCTTTTGTCTTTCTGATCAGACCTGAGATTCATTTGAATTGAAGAGGTGGGTTGATTTAGTCTGACACTCAAGTTCATGCTTTCTCACTGAATTGATCATTTGAGCCAATTGACCTGCCAGTTCAGTCATAATAGTTGAGCCAGCAGGTATTTGTGCAGATTTAGAGTTGAGGCCGATGCCTGTCTTGTGAAGTTTAGTGAGGAGGATGCCACTAGAAAATATAGCTAGCTGACAACTGGTCTCGCCAATCACACTGCTCTTTGGATCTTTGCAAAGTGATGTCAATGATGGTTCTGCCCTAACTTGAATGTCCCTGACCCCTGTAAGAAGTGCACTCTGGGACCTCCTGAAGCCTTCTAAAAACCAATCTGCTTGACCATACTACAGTACTGAATACACCTGGGAATGTGACACATGAGGTATTTTAAAAGTGTTTCCAATAACAACTTTGTCTAAATAATTTTGCAGTCTGATAAAAGCCATAAAACAACTGCATGGCTGATTCCAACATACACAAAGCACATGATAAATAAACAAAAGTAAACAAATTCAGAAGAAAACTTAAGTGATGTTTTAAGTTGAGTGATATTTTGGAGAGTTTTAAGCATTCCTACAACCAATATACTACTGAGAAGATTCAATTTTAGAAACTGCGTGAGAATATTATAAACCGAGCCCACACAATATTAAAATAAGTTAAAATATGTGCAAAATTTATGAGAGAATGTCAGGTGTAATGCTTGATAAAGTAAGCTTAATGCTTAAGAAATTTATCTTCTGGCTAAATAACCAACTCTTCCAATTCTGAGTTCAAGTATAATTTTAGAAACTCTTTCTGTAAAGTCATTCTTTTATTAATGAGATCAACTCTAGGTGAGCTGAGAGAGGTAACTTCCTAAAGCATCTGTGAAGAAAAACAAGATCCTGAAAACACCAGAAATCAGCACACCATGTTAAAAACAAAATACTGAGAGGCAGGTTTTGTGCTATTCTTTGCTGGGGAAAGAGGTGAAAAATCAGTCCTCCAAAATATCTTTTGATTTTTATTCATTCAGTTCATTTTTTTCCCTTTTGAAAAGTTGTGAAATTTGCAAATAAATGTTAAAGAATTTGGAGCTGATAAAAGAGGGACATTACTTGAGAGCTTCTCCTTTACTCCGGGCAATGTCACGTTATTACATTGTCTAGTGTGTTAGTCGCTCAGGTGTGTCTGACTCTTGACCGCGTGGACAGTAGTCCACCAGGTTCTTCTGTCCATCGAATTCTCCAGGCAAGAATACTGGAATGGGCTGTCATTCCCTTCTCCAGATGACTTCATGACTGAGGGATTGAATCCGGGTCTCCTGCATTGGAGGCAGATTCTTTACCAACTGAGCCACCAGGGAAGCCCGAATATTATACTGTACACTATACTTATTATCAGGCTGAACGTCAGTAACAACACATCTCCAGGGAGTCCCGAGAGCAGGTTTCCATGGGCTAACTGGTCACATACTGCATCTTCCAGCTGAAATAGTGCTGTGGGCCAGCAAGGCAATGAATGAAGAGAAAATCTGCCTCTGCAGTATGACTCAGCCTATCTCTCATTTGTAACCCAAATATCCTTCCCAATGTCGACAAAGCAGGATGGTGTGAACTCAACCAGCAAAGGTAAACTATGGACTGCTGTATGGCTCAATCATCAATCAAAAATTAAAAAGCACATAAGACATGTTTAAACATGTTTAAACTTGTGAAATCACATTGTTTTCAGGACCACTGGTAATTTTTAGATGACCTTAAGATCTAGACTTTTGGCACACTGTCCAAAACCAGGGGTTTGACATGTACTTCTTTCTCATGGGCCTGAGTGGGTGAGAAAGATTGAGGAATTCAGGGCTTTCATGAGCCATGCATTTGAAAATCCCAGTTCCTCATTTTTCTGAAGAAGCAAGGCATTCTGAAGCAAATTTGAAAACATAAGGAAATGTCTAAGAGATTGATTTTATATCTGTCATATTTCTTTTCAGTCACTTCAATTATGCAACCAAATATTGACAACAGGAATCTAAAAAATGCAATGATTTGGCTAACCTTTACTGAAATAGCTCATCTCTCTTCTGGTGATTGGTGATTGGGTAAAGGATCACCATTATTGTAGAATACCATTCCCGGTGAAACAGCATTATAAGATACTTGAGGTGGTAATCATGCCTATGAAATTTAAATAGAACCAATGAACTTTTTCATAGCTGCTCTGCATCTCTTACCACTTCATGTAATTATTTTAAAAGCTGTCATATCAAAGATTAGCATCATTTGTAGACATCAGCTCAATATTAGCTTCTTTTGCTCCAAAGTTAGCTCTTCTTTCTGTCTCTTTCATAGTAGTTGTGTTGTTCCCTTTCCTCTCATCTCATCCTTCTTTTATTTTCATTCTCTTCAAAAATTTTTTACTCAATATATCTTTATGCTACTATAGTTTCTCGAAACCCATTTTAACACTTCTTAGAAAGTGAGGATGATCAATAAATTGTCTGCTTGCCAAATTTTAAGTAAATGAAATAATTTCAAAATTGCAGAAAATAGCTGTTGAGGTGTGACTGCCAGATGATGGAGTTTTGATGAGGGAATGCAAATCTATTTATAGAGAAAGAAATCTGCAGATGGATTTCTGTATTCAATAGAATTAACTGAAGCTTTTCCATCAATATTAGGTATTGAATATGACCTTTTTTGAGGAATATTTTATTGAATGGACAGTTGACATTACTTTGGGTCACATAGGTTACAAGGCAGTATACTTACTGTAAGCATTAAAGGCTTTTGGAGAAGGAAATGGGTAGCCTTGGAGGATAACAGCTCTCAATATTCATGGCCAGAGGCCAGAATGTCAGTAAGAAAGTGATCACCTACCTTTTCAACAGTGGCTACCCCAATGGGGATGGAAGGACTCCTCTTGGTTTTCACAGATGCATAGGCAGAGTATGGCTTATTCTGGGTTTTTGTACTGGGTCTAGCTCTGTGCACAGTCATTACAAGGTTATTACTATCATTATAGTGGACAATGCAGTAATATTTTAAATGGGGCAAATTTGGCTCCCAGCTATTCATGGGCGGCTCTTGCAGGTCTTAGGGAAGATATCTTATGTGTGCAAGGAAATGGAATCTGGCCTATATCCCATTTCTGCCTCCACTACAGATCAAAAAGAACCTCTATGAGGAATATCTGGTCATGTGATACCTCTTAACTCTGGTTAGAAGTAGCCTTTATGGAGAACTCTTTGGGGATAATTGCAGAACTGATTTTGAATAGAAATATAAAACAAGAGAAGTTAGCCACCCAAGCTCTTCACTTTCACTTTCGGATGCATTTCTCTGACAACCTGCATGTCTTACTCTGAAACCTTTTCTCATGTACCACTTTTCTTCTTATGAAGAAGAAAAAAATCATGTGAAGTCAACATTTGCCAAAGTATGTTTCCTGGGATAATGATACATCCCAGAAGTTCCACTAAGAGGATTCTGGGAAAATCCTTTCTGAGAGCCACAGAGCACATGAATATGTTAGAGACTTTGAGTGCTTCGAGAGGAAAGCAACATGTTTAATTGTGTTGTTGGACCCCTGTTTAGCATAAAATATAATACTTCATAGAATTGTTATTGTTTGGGAAATTAAATCTTCAAATTTTAGGGGTCCTGTAGAGAGACTAATGTTTAAGTCTGAGAGTGTCATTATGTGAAGTCAGCTGCACATCAAGCTTATCCTGTATTAAATGAGATAGTCTTTCAAAACCTTGTCTACAAAAGCAGGAGCTCTAGATGTAAACTTTAAAAAAAAATTCATGAAGACATTTCTTTGAGGATGCCTTGCTTCTCCTATAGAATTAATTGCATCCCTTAATGGCATCATTGGGTAGAACTAATATTCATGGTGTTTTAACAATTATAAATCATAATAATAAGAGTTTAGCAACATATCTTCCCTAGCTTGGGAGATAGCTTCACTATTAGTTCAATGACTTCTAGAAACCAAGGCTAAATTTTAGGCATCATTTTGCTTTAATCCCAGCTGTGTGAGCAACTAAGCCAACAAAATCTATTCAGGATACATACCCTCTCAGCTTCAAAATGAAAATTTCTTGTCAACCAGATTTCTAGTAACTTTCAGTCCTGATGAAATGGTTAGCCAGTTGATTTTGAACCAGTTTAAAAAACAGGATTCCAGAAAAATAGTCTGTCCATATAACCATCTGCCCAAAGACACCCCTGGCAATTATTAGCTTGGTCTCCCTCTGCAGAATTTGCCTGGAGAAACATGTTCTGCAGTCAACTAGCCCTTTTTGTTAATAAGCACTCAGTGCTACAGAAAGAAATCTCCCAGTTTCCTCCATCCTAGACTTAGGCAGCTTGTGTGCAGGGAGCGAAGGTTCTTCCACCTTGTTTGACTGCTTCCACTTCTCAGCCAAGGTGGCATTACTGGGGCAAATATGGGGGAAGTGGGTAGGTAGAAAAGGATGTGCAGCCTTACTTCCGTAGAAATTTTCTTTGTCCTGGCCAAGATCTAGTTCACAGTTTTATGAGAAACTGAAAAAGCAAGCATTACACTGGGGCATGTGTGAGAGGAGGCACAGAGGCTTATGTGCATGCAACATGACCCTTTTGTAGTACTGATGCTAGAGTAGAGAGACTGAACATTCAGGAGTTCATTTTAGAATAGGATTTGCAGCTAAGACATCAAGTAAGAAACGTACATGAAAAAAGGTTTTATGTCTCTTTTTTTTTTTTTATCTTACACATAGACGAATGCCAGGATCTCTATCTAAGATCTAGGAGGTACTTCAGAGAGATAAAAGCCAAGATCCCCCTTCATATGGGGCTGTTGGATTGTTTGGAAAGGCATGACCTAAGACCGACAAAGTCAGAATTTCCAATATTTAGGACCTATAAAAGTGAGCTTTGGTGGGCAATGGGGCACAGAAGAAGGGGAAAAAAGAAGGGGAAATATTAAAGACTAATTGAAAACAGGCAAAAAATAACCCTCAGGCTTTCCAAATAAATTGGAGTATTTTAACTGGCCCCATGAATTTACTAAATGTTGAATAACGCTGAGTTAGAATTAAGTGTTACTCTAAGCCAGTTAAGGAAGTTTTTAAGCAAGTTTGAAGTAACCACCATCTGTTTATTATGTGACTTGAAAAGTCAGCCTTCAACCTAGAGAGAATTGTAGAATTCTGTCAGGGAGTGATCCTGTCCATTTACACAATTGTGAAGACAGCAGGGTAAGACCAGACAGTCTGTGTAAGAGAAGAAATACACATTCTGGTTCAAGATGTATCCTTTTAGTATTGTTTCTCTTGGTGTGGAACTAGTTCAAGTTAGACTAACTCCTATTTTTTTTAGGTAGGAAATCACTTCCCATGGTTTGCTTGACTCTCATGCTGCTTTAACCTTGGTTGATTCAAGCCTACTATACCTAAAGACTCATTTCTTCATGAAAAGAATGAATTAACTGATTTTCCCCCAAACTATCGCTTTTTTAAAAGTTTATTTTTAATTGGAGGATAATTGCTTTACAGTGTTGTGTTGGTTTCTGGCACCAAACTGTCACTTTCATTAGGTCCTTCCTGTGTTTGGAAGCCTACAATAATTTCTGATTTCTTGAAGCCAGGTCAGTGCTCAGTACAGCAATGAAGGGAACTGAGTCAGTTTATATATCTTGTTCTTATTGTTGAGTCAGTAAGTCATGTCCTACTCTTTGCGACCCCATGGACTACAGGGTGCCAGGCTTCCCTGTTCTTCACTATCACTTGGAGTTTGCTCAAACTCATGTTCATTGAGTGTATCACTCTATCATTGAGTATGTCAGTCTAGACGTACTCATTTGCATTGTTCTGTCCTTAATACCACCTGTCCCCACGACCCTTTCACTGTTCTCCTTCTGTCCAGATTCATGGCACTACTTAGAGTACTGCTACTTGTGGAATTTACAGTCTTCTAGAGGAGTCACTTCCAAAATAAATGTGTTGACTACCAGTGGAAGGATCTCAGTTATCAGCCAGTAAGTAAAAGAAAATATGAAGGTTGATTATACTGTCTAGTTTGCAAGGCAGTGATTTTGTAATGCTTATTACTTAATATCTCTGCATTTCAGTTTCCTCATGAGTGAAATGGGGACTATGAAAGCCCTTATAGGGTTGTTATGAGGTGTAAATGACTTCGTATTTGTTAAAAGCTTAGGAAATAAATAGTATGTAAGTGTTTAATCATTAAATAAAAATAGGCATTCAGATCTGTCAGGGTGCTAGAATGAGAGGTGTTAAATTTAAACCCTGAGTTAAAACTACAAAGTTTATGATATGATTCCAAAACCTTTATCCATGTATATGAATACTTCATATAACACTCTCTAGATGGGGAATACGTGTAAATCTATTGCTGGTTCGTGTCAATGTATGACAAAACCCACTGAAAAAATAAATAAATAAATAAACTAAAAAAAAAAAAAATCACTCTCTACTGTAGGCAGACTAGTCTGTTAGCTCCCTCCTACACCTGCAGTACTCAGTCAAACCTCGTTGTCATGTCATGGACACTTGCCACTTGGACTACTCCTTCCTCTCTCTCTACTACCTCATTAAATTTCACTTAACTTTCAAGGCCTTGATTCAATTTTGTTCACAAATCAGCTCTCATCAACTGGAGTCTATACTGGCTCTGTTTTGCTTCTAAACAACAAAACTGCTTACATTGTAAAGCATAATTTTTGTGGTGCTAGACACTTAGAAAGTGTTCAATAAATAAGCTGCAAAAGAGCAGACATTCAAAATGATATTTTTCCTACTTGTACAGAGGAGAACTGACCTCCTTCATTCTCTCTTTTGTATAAAGGAGAAGCCCAGGCTAACTGACAACTCAGCCCTCTTGTCCCCCTTGGGTTTCCTCTACAGATGGGTGCGGTCTAATTGTGGAATGCCCTCTGTGTGTCTGTATTTACAGTTATGGTGACCAACCCTCTTCACCCTAATATCTAGTCCAAACTGCTCTCAATGCACCAAGCGTGCTTCCTTCCAAAATGAAATTCACAGGCAGTAAATAATTGAATGTTTCACTTTATCACAAGTAGCCACTCTCTTGCCACAAAAACAAGGAAATACTGATGTGTACCCTTGCTCACATTTTGTTGTGCTTTTTAGCACAACCTTTATATTTTGATCTTTGGCTCATAGCTGCCACAGTGTTCAACAAATATTTACTGAGCATCTCTTGTGTGAGGACCTGAGCAATGAGATGGGCCTGAAAAAAGGTGACCAAGACAGCTATTGCCTTCAAAGAGCTTTCTATAAACAATCATTCTATAGTTGCTGCAGTTCTTTAATAGAAACAAAATAAAGTCACTGATAAGAATCTGTGGGAACAGATGCAAAGCAAATCAGGAGAAATTAAAGTTTTCCATGAATCTGAATAATTCTACCAGGAGCAAGTTTAAAGAGTGAAGGGAGAAATGTTTACCATTGTGTTAAGATATTCCTAATTCTGCTCTCCTTTTCAATTTGGGCAGAGTTGAGGTATCCAACCTAGATCCATAGTAATGCACTTGAAAGATATGAAGATGTAAGAAGCTTTGAGACTAAGCCAACAAGCTCCCTTTTGGGGGGTACTCTAGTTACCAGGACTCCAAAGCCCACAGCCATGGTGTTTGTACATTTAGGCCTGAAGGATTGCCAGTGGCGCCCTGGTAGTGTAGAATATGATTGAGACATAGCTGCATGCATTGGGAAATCCCCACAAGAACATTAGGGCTTGTAATAGTGTAGGAGAGTGCAGAGATCAGAGACAGAAAAAAAAAAGGGGGGGGGGTGGGTCAGGGCCATGAGATGCTGGCTGACATTCCCTGCACCATCATGGTCTGTGGAACTCCCAGGAGTTCAAGAGCTCTAAGTTCAGATTGAGGTTTTTAGATCATTGTGAAGGTATATTTCTTGAGGTAAGAGGATGGAACCTATGTCACCGAACAGTTTTTGGGTTTGACTTATGACATTTGACTATTAGACATATCCTGTATGGGTCTTCATATTTAGTTTTGGTCTCATCTCCGCAAAGGTTAGGAATAAACCTGGGATATGGCAATTGGCACAAAGGAAACGAGTATGATTCAAAACTACTATTCCTTGAGAAAACCGGGCTCTGTCTTCTATTGAGCCTTCCTGCATTCTCTCTCACTTCCTGAACTGCTTCCACTCACTGCCTGAACTTATGAAAGTGGACTCACAGATATAGAGAACGGGCTAATCATTAACAGTGGGGAAGGGAATGGGGGAGGGAATATAGCAGTAGGGGATTGAGAGGTATCATACTGTTATATACTGCTAGGTATAAAACAAACTACAAGGATATAGTAGTATAAAACAAAGTATATATATAGTATAAAGTTTATATATAGTATAAAACAAAGTACAAGGATATATACTGCTAGGTATAAAACAAACTACAAACAACACAGGAAACATAGTCAATATTTTATAATAACTGTAAAGAGGGTACATTGACATTTTAGGAATCAGAGAAATAAAATGGACTAGAATGGGTGAATTTAACTCAGATGACCATGATATCTACTACTGTGGGCAAGAATCCCTTAGAAGATATGGAGTAACCATCATAGTCAACAAATGAGTCCAAAATGCAGTACTCGGATGCAATCTCAAAAATGACACAATGATCTCTGTTTGTTTCCAAGGCAAACCATTCAATATCACGGTAATCCAAGTCTATGTATGCCCCAACCAGTAATGCTGAAGAAGCTGAAGTTGAATGGTTCTATGAAGACCTACAAGACCTTCTAGAACTAACACCCAAAAAAGATGTCCTCTCCATTATAGGGGATTGGAATACAAAAGTAGGAAGTCAAAAGATACCTGGAGTAACAGGCAAATTTGGCCTTGGAGTACAAAATAAAGAAGGTCAAAGGCTAAAGAGTTTTGCCAAGAGAACACACTGGTCATAGCAAACACCCTCTTCCAACAACACAAGAGAAGACTCTACACATGGACAATCACCAGATGATCAATACCGAAATCAGATTGATTATATTCTTTGCAGCCAAAGATGGACAAGCTCTACACAGTCAGCGAAAACAAGACTGGGAGCTGACTGTGGCTCAGATCATGAATTGTGTATTGCCAAATTCAGACTTAAATTGAAGAAAGTAGGGAAAATCACTAGACCATTCAGGTGGTACTCAAATAAAATCCTTTACAATTATACAGTGGAAGTGAGAAATAGCCTCAAGAGATTAGATCTGATAGACAGAGTGCCTGAAGGACTATGATTAGAGGTTCATGACATTGTACAGGAGGCAGTGATCAAGACCATCCCCAAGAAAAAGAAATGCAAAAAGGCAAAATGTTTGTCTGATGGGGCCTTACAAATAGCTGTGAAAAGAAGAGAAGCTAAAGGCAAAGGAGAAAAGGAAAGATATAGCCATTTGAATGAAGAGTTCCAAAGAATAGCAAGGAGAGCTAAGAAAGTCTTCCTCAGTGATTAGTGCAAAGAAATAGAGGAAAAAAAATAGGATGGGAAAGACTAGAGATCTCTTCAAGAAAATTAGAAATACCAAGGGAACATTTCATGCAAAGATGGGCACAATAAAGTACAGAAATGGTATAGACCTAACAGAAGCAGAAAATATTAAGAAGAGGTGGCAAGAATACACAGAGAACTGTACAGAAAATATCTTAATAACCCAGAGAACCACAATGGTGTGATCACGCAGCTAGAGCCAGATATCCTGGAATGCAAGGTCAAGTGGGTCTTAGGAAGCATCACTATGAACAAAGCTATTGGAAGTGATGCAGTTCTAGTTGAGCTATTTCAAATCCTAAAAGAGGATGATGTGAAAGTGCTGCACTCAATATGCCAGCAAATCTGGAAAACTCAGCAGTGGCCACAGGACTGAAAAAGATCAGTTTTCATTCCAATGTTCAAACTACCACACAATTGCACTCATCTCACACGCTAACAAAGTAATGTTCAAAATTCTCCAAGCCAGCTTCAACAGTGTGTGAGCCATGAACTTCCAGATGTTCAAGCTGGATTTAGAAAAGCCAGAGAAACCAGAGATCAAATTGTCACCATCCGTTGGATCATCGAAAAAGTAAGAGAATACCAGAGAAACATCTACTTTTGCTTTATTGACTATGCCAAGGCTTTTGACTGTGTGGATCACAACAAACTCTGGAAAATTCTGAAAGAGATGGGAATACCAGACCACCTGACCTGCCTCCTGAGAAATCTGTATGCAGGTCAGGAAGCAACAGTTAGAACTGCGCATGGAACAATAGACTGGCTCCAAATTGGGAAAGGAGTAGGTCAAGGCTGTATATTGTCACCTTGCTTATTTAACTTATATGCAGAGTACATCATAGGAAATGCTGGGCTGGATGAAGCACAAGTTGGAAACAAGATTTCCAGGAGAAATATCAATAACTTCAGCTATGCAGATGACACCACCCTTATGGCAGAGGGCAAAGAACTAAAGAGCCTCTTGATGAAAGTGAAAGAGGAGAGTGAAAAAGTTGGCTTAAAGCTCAACATTCAGAAAACTAAGATCATGGCATCTGGTCCCATCACTTCACGCCAAATTGATGGGGAAATAATGGAAACAGTGAGCAACTTTATTTTCTTAGGCTCCAAAATCACTGAAGATGGTGACTGCAGCCATGAAATTAAAAGACACTTGTACCTTGGAAGAAAAGCTATGACCAACCTAGACAGCATATTAAAAAGCAGAGAGATTACTTTACCAACAACAGTCCCTCTAGTAAAGCTATGGTTTTTCCAGTAGTCATGCATGGATGTGAGAATAGGACTATAAAGAAAGATGAGCACTGAAGAATTGATGCTTTTGAATTGTGGTGTTGGAGAAGACTCTTGATAGTGCCTTGGACTGCAAGCAGGTGCAACCAGTCCATTCTAAAGGAAATCTGTCCTGAATATTCAATGGAAGGACTTATGCTGAAGCTGAAACTCTAATACTTTGGCCACCTGATGCAAAGAACTGACTCATTGGAAAAGACCCTGATGCTGGGAAAGATTGAAGGCAGGAGAAGAAGGGGGTGACAGAGGATGAGATGGTTGGATGGCATCACTGAATAAATGAACATGAGTTTGAGTAAGCTCTGGGATTTGGTGATGGACAGGGAGGCCTGGCGTGCTGCAGTCCATGGGGTTGCAAAGAGTCAGACACGACTGAGCAACTGAGCTGATAAATAGGGTATAACTGAAAAATTGTAAATCCCTATATTGTATACCTGTTAACTTATAATAAAGTTGTACATTGAGTTCAGTTCAGCCTGAACTCAGTTCAGACTGCAAATACGCCAGGCTTCCCTGTCCATCACCAACTCCCAGAGCTTGCTCAAACTCATGTCCATCGAGTTGGTGATGCCATGTATACTTCAATTAAAGTACATCAAATGAATTAAATTTGTATTCATCAAGTATACTTCAATTAAAAACAAAGTTGACAGAAAAATTCCTGATAAAGAAATTCAATTGTTTGTGTTGATGACAGATGTAAAGAAGTTAGAAAGAAGTGAAGGTACTTAGCCACAAACTTTTGAAAGTGTTAAAAGCTCAGAGGGACAATATCGGTGATGGCTGAGATGTATGACCTGCACAGGTCCATGGCACACGCAGTTGCCATGTGCTGTCCTCCTTGTGAATATTTTTGAAAGGGAAAGCTTTAGTTGCTCAGTCATGCCTGACTCTGAGACCCCTTGGCTGTAGCTGGCCAGACTCCTCTGTCCATGGAATTCTTCCGGCAAGAATCCTGGAGTGGGCTGCCATTCCTTTCTCCAGGGGATCGTCCCAACCCAGGGATTGTACCTAGATCTCCTGTATTGGAGGCAAATTCTTTACCATCTGAGCCACCAGGGAATATTTTTAGGTCTACCCTCAAGTCAGTTCTGTTAGACTTATAAACATCTTTAATAGATTGAATATCTAAATATCTTAACAGCTTAAGTTACTTAATTGGTCGCTTCTATTAATTTACTCACTGTACAAATATTCAACTAGTATCTGTCCAAAAGACTGACTAGTGTGTTCCAAAACAAACCCATGATGACTTTTCCGTTATACATAGAAGTGCTTCATATTATGGAAACATATTTTTTTTTACTCTTATATACAACTTAATCTCCCCCTTAAACACTAACTTGTCTTATTTTAACTATTTTTGACTGAAATATTTCTAAAGTATCCTTATTTCCTTAGAGTATACTAAATGTTCTTTAATCACTCATAAAGTCAATCACTCACTGTGTTTTAATTAATTCTGTGATGTACTCAGGAAATTTCAATGTATAGATGCAATCTTTTTTTTAAATTTGTGCTTTATAATTTTTTAATCTATTCTTGTCCATCACTTGTCAGTGTACCTCCTCTAGTAACCTCTACACCTTTCATGTGCCTCTCAACTTTGCACTGGAAAACCACATTTTGTAAAATTTATTCTAAAATAGCAGTGAATTTCTGACATATTGTTTATGAAAATGGCATAACATTTAGTACACTAATTTTATAGCATCTCTTTTGAATTTTTATGACCAGTTTTGGTCATTTTCTGTTTCTCAGGTATACTCAGAAAACTTACTATATGATAAGCTACTACATAAATGAGATATTATTGAAATATGCTATAAAATATGTCACAAGTTAACTGTCTAGTTTGGGGGGAAAAAAGTGATTTTTTCCTAAAGAGGAAAATATAGTGAAACTAATTTGATTTAATTTACTTATTATCAGCCAGGTCAATTCACTCAATTGTCGGTGTGTCTGCATCTAGTGGTAAGCATTTTTTCTCCTATTAACCATCTGCAACTTGAACTGTAAAGTATCTGAAAAACCTGTAAAACAAAAATATTAATGTGGGCTTAAGAGGTCAGCCTCTAGTGTGATTTGTGCGAAATTATGTTGGCCAGCTCCCAGTAAAATTGTTAAACTATTTTTACAAAAATAATAAAGCCTCTAGGAATAGTTCTAAGAGTGAATGGCCTATGACAAAGCATCTATTCAAGAAAATCTACCAAAATTTCCTAAGAAAAATTAGAATATATGCTATGTACACTGAAATTGCTCCCTGTCTTCTCTACTCTTCGTTTGGTGAAATAGAGAGTCCACTCCAGACTGTGATGCCAGGAGTATAGGGTACTCTCTCTCCTCAGCACTCAGAGGAAAGGCTTTCTTCCCGGGAGGAGCAGGATTTCATAATTTTGCGTCCTACTACAAGTTTCTTATTGCTGAGGCTGTTTCAAACCAGCGCAGTTGAGAAGTAAGGACTTTCTTGTGCCCAGCCTCCACTGTAGAAAGGAGACCCCAGTGAGTCCTTGGTGATTCTCCCCTGGCTCATGAGGCCATGGTTCCACGCCAGGAGAAGCAAACTGAGAGAACCTCATATTTCTGCCCCCTCCATGAAGAACTTTGCTGGTGAAAGTGGCCTCAGAGACAAACTTGACGTCTTCCCTACATTCAGATCTAGAGCCCTGGCTCAGAGAGTTTTTCTTGGGGAGAGAAGACAAGCCTGCCACAAAACAAACAGCTCTTCATCTCTTCCTAAGGAGCCTTCTTTTTCTAACTAGACTGAAAAAAATCAAATCTAACAGCACTTCCAAGAACAGTTGAAGTTGTGAAAGGCAATTGAGATGAGATTCAAGACACAACTCAGCAGTAGCCAAACGAGTTTGCAGAAGAGAACCAGGGAATAATAAAGTGGGAAGAGAGCTCTGATGATCAGAATAAAAATGAAACACTAACTTCAGAAACTAGTCATTGAAAGGAGCCAGAATGAATAAATCAGTTTGTAGAGCAATTTATACCCCCAGGTATTGTTAAATGCAACAGGATAATTAGCTATCAGTTAACGGGGTTTACCTGCTGAATGTGATCAGGGATGGAGAGGGAGAGAGTCCAGCCGTTATCACTGTCATCCCTGGGTGACTGTGGGCATATCCAAACCTGTTCATCCTCGAGGAACAACATCAGAGGCGGAACACTGGAGGGGAGGCGTTGGAAATGACACTAAAATAATCAGTTTTTAAACAAATAAACAAGCAGATAGCAATAACCCCTCAGGGGGTGGGACAGTGAAAGACAGTATCCAGAATTTCTACCATATATTATCTAAAATGCCAACTTTTAACGGCAAAAAGTTAGGAGCGTGTAAAGAAATAGTAAATTATAGCTCGTATAAGGGAAAAAATGAAAGCAATGGAAACTACTTGTGAAATCAGATTCTGAATTTATGAGAAAAAGACTTTAGCCATTATAAACATGTTCATGGAATTAAGGGAAATTATGATTAAAGAAGTAAAGGTGTAAATGCAATATTGCATTAAATAGAGATGATCAATAAAGATGTAAAATTTCAAAAAACATTGTCTTGGGGTATAGCCTATTAGCAATGTTGTGATAGTTTCAAGTGAACAGTGAAGGAACTCAGCTATGCATACACAAATATCCATTCTCTCCCAAACTCCCTTTTGATCCAGGCTGCCACATAACATTGAGCAGAGTTCATGTGCTATATAGTAGGTCCTTGTTGGTTGTCCATTTTAAATACAGCAGTATGTACATGTCTACCCGAAACTCCCTATCAAAATGTAGACATTTTTAAAATAATCAAAGAGAAAGACTTCATTATTATTGTTGTTCAGTCGCCCAGTCATGTCTAACTCTGTGACCTCATTGCCAGGCCTCCCTGTCCCCTCGCCTAATGAAAGACTTCATTAGAGGGACTTAATAATAGATTTGTACTGGCGGAGAAAGGGATGTGATTTTGAAGATAGATTGATAGAGAATATGCAAGCTGAAAAACAGGGAGAAAAAAGAACTGGAAAAAAATGAAGAGCATTTCAGAGAAATGTGGATAAACATACTATGTATACATAACGGGAATATCAGAGAGACAAAGGAGTAGAAAAAATATTTAAATAATGATTGAAAACTGAAATATCTGTGCTGATATCAGAAAATAATAGACTTTAAAACAAAAAAAGTTCCTAGAAATAGAGACATTTTATAGTGATAAAAATCAATCCATTAAAAACATGTAAGTATAAACATATGTGCTAATAGCAGAACACCAAAATGCAAAAGAGTTGGAGACTTCCATACCCCCTCTTAGTAATGGAAAGGACAAACAGATCAATAAAAAATAGAAGAATTAAACATTGTAAACCAACTAGACTTAATAGACATCTATAGAACACCAACCCTAACAACAGCAGAATATATGTCATCCCAAATGCACACAGAGAATTCTCCAGGATAAACTGTAAGCTGACAATAAATCAAACTTCAATAAATTTGAAGTGATATAAATAATACAAAGTATGTTTGTCAGCCATAATGTAATAAAATTAGAAATCAATGACAGGAAAAGATTTGGGAAACTAACAAAATGTGGAAATTGTATGACACTCTCCTAAATAACTAATGAATTAAAGAAAATATCAGAAGGGAAATTAGAAAATACCTGAAGAGTAATGCAGATGAGGACATAGCATACCAAAACATATGGGATGAAGTTAAAGCAAGGAATGGAGAGAAATATTTAACTGTAAATATTAAATATACCTATATTAAGAAAGAAGAAATATATCAAATGAATACCCTAATCTTCCCTCCTCAGAAACTGAAAAAAAAAGAAAAAAGGAAATAAAAAAGACAATAACAAAAAATAATGAAATAAAGCCTAGGGGTAAAAGATAGGGGTAATTGATAAAGCTAAAGCTGGTACTTTTAAAAGATCAAAAATTTACAAACATTTGGCTAGATTGTCAGGAAGAAGAGAGAGAAGAATAAAATTATTAGAATTAGAAACAAAAGAGAAGACATTACTACTGACCCTACAGAAATTTAAAAAGAATTACAAAGAACTACTGCTAACAATTGTACACTAACAAATTAGAAAAACTGAACAAATTCCTAAAAACTGACCTAAGGAATAGACAATCTGAATAGATTTGTAATACTATATTAAAACAGTAATTAATAACCTACTCACAAAGAAAAACTCAGTCCCAGACGGCTTCACCACTGCACTCTATCAACATTTAAGCATGAATGCTAGTTAAGAGTCGGACATAACTGAGTGACTAACACTTTCCACAGTTCTTCACAACCTCATTCAAAAAGTGAAGAGGAGAGAATGCTTCTCAGCTCATCCTACAAGGTGAGTATTACCATGATACCTAAACCAAAATCATCACACAAACAAAGCAAATTATGAATCAATATTTATTATGAATATAGATGTAAAATTCCTCAACAAAATATCAGCAACCCCAAATCCAGCAAGCATATTTAAAAATTTACACATCATAATATACAGATAGTCCTGGGCTAACTCTCTAGCCACATAGAAAAAAATGAAATTGAACCCTTTCTTTACACTGCATAAAAAATTAAACTAGATCAAAGACCTAAATGTTAGAATGAGAATTATAAAACTGTTAGAAGGAAAAAGAGGGTAAATCTTCATGACCTTGGATTTGGCAAAGGATTCTTGGATATGACACCAAAAGACAAGCAACAGCAACAACAACAAAAGTAGATAAATTGGACTTCATCAAAACAAAATATCTTCTGTGCATTGAGACCATCAAAAAAATGACACTTGACAGAAAGAGAGGGAATATTTGCAAAGTTTATGCCTAATAAAAGGCTTGTTTCTAGAAATTATAAAGAACACTTATCTCAGTAATAAATAACCCAATTTTTTAAATGGGTGAAGAATCTGAATAGACATTTATAATTATCCAAAGAAGCTTCACAAGTGGTCAAAAAAGCATATGAAAAGATGTTCAATACCATTAGCTATCAGAATAATGCCCATCTAGGATCACTAACTCCAAAGAACAAGAACTGGTGTAGACTTGAAGAAATCTGACCCCTCATATGCTGGTAGAAAGTAAAATGGATCAGTCATTTTGAAAAATAGCTTTGTTGTTCTTCAAACCATTAAATGCAGTTACCAAATGACTCAGAAAATCCATTCCCAAATATGTACCAAACAGAAACAAAAACATGTTCATATTGAAACTTATACATGAAGGTTTATAGCAGCATCATTAACAATAGCCAAAATGTGGAAAGACACCAAGTGCCCATTCGTTTCATCTGAAAGTTCTGAACAGGGACATCTATAGGGATGATAAGTATATTAGTTGTTTCTTTGTGATGGAAAAATGAGGTATAGAAATGGGTAGCTAAAGTGTATAGAGTTTCGTTTTGAGGTGAAAGAAAATACTGAAATTGACTGTGGTGATGGTTGTACATGTTTGTGAATATACTAAAACCCATTGACTTGTACACACCATAACAAAAACAGCTGATAAATCAACCACATATAATTTTTAAATAACTGTGTTATGAAATAAACCAAATACAAAGTTAAAAGCAACCAGGCAGAAGATGCATTTTAAAAAGTTTAATAGAAATCAAAGTTTACTATTAACAATCTATAAATGACTTCTACAATTTAATAAAAAAGACAAGAGCAGAGAATTGAAATGGCATTTGACAGAAGAAATCTGAATGTACATCTTATGAAACGAATCCCAGCTTCAACAGATAACCATGAAATGTAAATATTAAATAATGAGACAATTTCACACTCCTGAGACCAACAAAAGTTAAAGACTTAAGAGCATCAGTATTGGCAATAAAGCAGTGAAACAGGAACTCTCATTTAGTATAGTGGGCACACAAGCTGGCACAATAATTTGCAAGGCTATCTGACCAAATCTCATACCCTACACTCTGTTCAGTTCTGTAAGTAACAGTGTGTAAAAGTTATTTTTCCTAAAATAAGTCAAGCACATGAACTGAAGGAAACATATATAAGAATGTTCATTGAAACACTGCTTCTTACTTCAAAAATATGGAAAAAATACAAATGTCCATGTACAAGAAATGCATGGTGTATTTATCATGGGGCATTAGACAACAGTTAAAATGAGGAAGAAAGATATATATGCCAATGAAGATAAGTTTTAAAAAACACATTGAATAAAATCAAGGCAATTGCCAAATGATACATATTTAAATAAGCTTTAAAACCACTCAAAAATAAATAATAGTCCATAAATATAAGCACAAAAGTAAATATAAATCTACACGTAAAAGCACAAAAACACATGGGATTGATAAGCATTGAATTAATAATTATTGCCATCACTGCAGAGAAGTTCAGTAAATAGGGTTGGAAAGGTGTTTATGGTGGGAGTATTGTTTTTAAAAGTCCAAAGTAAATGTGTCATAATGTTAGGATTTAAGGGAAAATCAAGGTGAAAAGGTACTAGGTACTATAGGATGGAATCATGGGCACATTATAAACCAGAATGCTTTTCCCTCTGTAACCTACAAACTGTGTGACTTTATGCAAAGTATGTAACAAATCTACATTCACTTAGAAAATGTGGAATAGTAATAATAGTACCACATCATAGGAGTGTTCTGAGTATTTGACAAGTCAATATGTATTAAAATTCATAGAAGAATGCTTGGTATGTAGTGAGTGTTTAATGTTTGTTCAACACGTACAATTAAGCCTCCATATATATTTTTCTATTCTGCTTTCTGTGTGGTTGAACTATCTCACAATAAAAATACCACTATTTTCTAAATTATAGCAGACTTTACATGGGCAGAAAAGGCAAAGAGGAGCTATTCACAGGGACACATTTGATATAAGCTGATTGATCCATGCTACATAATTCAGATTTTTTAACTTCTAGGATATAAAAGTTAATTATGGGATAAAATTCTAATAATTATGGAAAATAGCCACTTATTGAGTTAAAAAGTATTTGTTAAATGTATTCTATTTGTCTAGCTCTATCCTAGGCAGCAGACAAGTTAAAAAAAAATCAAGCAATAGTCACATATTCCCTGTCTTTATTAACATACAGAATGTGTTCATAGAGAAAATAATCTGAGAACAAGGTGAAGAATTCCACAAATATCATATTTTATTATCCCATGTACTAGAGTAATCCATTGAGAAAAAGGGCAGTTTGACCCGTGTAGTAATCAGAGAAGTTGGTTGTTTCATTGGTTGGTTTATTTCTTTTGTTTGAATTTTTTTAAGTGAAAATAGACTTTGTTTTTGAGGAAAGTGTGAGATTTCTGTAAGCTGAGAAATCAGGAAGAGGGGTGAAGGAAGGAGTGGTATGCAGAGAATAAAAGCTCAGAAGCAAGATGAACTTGACCTGAAAAGGGGGGACTATCTGCTGGTTGGAAACGGAAGGTTAATCCAGGGAGCAGGAAGGAATAGGAATGGGGGTTAGATAAGCAATGTGCATGCTGTTAATATTAAAAGTGTACTTTTGTGACAGTTCAAGAATGACTTCTGATAGTTGATACTGAGAACCCTGTTACTAGGAAGTAGCTTTGGTTTGAATCTTCAGAGGAACTAGAAATTTTATTTTCTTATCAACAGAGATAAGAAACTAAACCTTGAAGGTATACCTTGAATCATCAGATCAGTAGAAGATATATGGATGAATTTTCAACATGACAGAGTCTCCTTTAGAGCAAATAATTACATATGTAACTAAACAGTTTTAAAAACAATGGTATATGTTTTAGGAGAGGAAAAGCAGCTAGCTGTTAAAGCTCTCACCACATCTTTTCTGGAGCTCACAGAGAGAGAGTCCTAAGGCTGTCTTTACAACTCCCCAACAAGCTCTTGAAAATAAGACTCTTCTGTGATTTAATAACACCATTTATGGGAAACAAAACTTAATTTTTTTAATACTTGCTAAGAAGATGGAGGTAGAAGAATAAGTCGATATTCAGTGAACATTTCATTATCTTTGTGAAACAAACATGTAAATAATCATTTATTTAATTTCATATATATGGAGTTGGCAGGGGAGAATGTAAATCCTTTTCAGACATGAAGCTGGTGGTTGTAAAAACCCTCTTACCTTACCCTGTAGTCTCACTGACACACTGCTGCTGGAGTAAAAATATTCTACCAATTCTAATAGACTGAAAATAAAAATAAACAGCTTAATTACATGGTGGGTGTTTTTGAATGGCTTTATGAATTGTAAAGGACTCATCATATGTCTGTGTTTCCACACTCCTTAAGACTTCATCACTTGAAGTACCCAATGTAGTAAGATGGATGCAACAAATAGCCAGGAAGCATCATGTTACAAAACCTATTATCTTTGTTCTCTTCATCCCAGATCAAGACAGTGAAATGATCAGCATTGTGACAACAAAGTTGCTGTATTTCTAGTGGAGTGTCATGCCTAGCTCAAAACTTGTATTTCAAATCAGAAGATTAAGAAAGATTGGTTGAAAAATATTCAATTATTCTTTGGTTAACCGAGATGGGGAGTTTTATGCTTCTAGATATGTTGTAGGCTTTCAGAAGACAGAGCCATAGCTATCCAACTTGGTGGTATTCCTTTCAAAGGGAAGACTAAGTAAAAGCTTTATGAAAACAGTGAAAATATAGTGTTATGTTACTAAAATGAAATCATTTTGTAAATTACTTTTCCCTGAAAGTTGACTGTTGGACTTTGTATTTCAATCAGGCAGTGCGTTTTTGAGCTGTTTTGACATTGAAGCTATGGATGGGAGATGGGAAGAGAAAGAAAGAGAGAGAAGGAGGAGGAGATGAGATGGAAGGTAGGGGGGAGGAGATGGAGAAAACAAAGAAAAAAGAGGATAAAAGGAAGGAAAGGAATAAAAATGGAAAGAAGAAATAAGTGAAGGAATGAAAGAAGAAATGAGGTAATATGATTTCAAAAGCTTTCTTTCAGGAGCTTATGGACATATTTGAACAAATTGATAGTTGGAATTCCTCTTTGGAAACCATCATTTTACCTCTCATAAAAGAAAACCAGACTTATTACATTATATGCTGTTTTTTAATAATAAAATGGTATCCACCATATTCATCTATCTCAGTTGTGAATTACTTTTTTTTTCCCCTAAAACTCAGTCTAGGCTGGTCTTTTGGAGGGAGGAGACGAAACAATGTAAAGGTATTATATGGAATTTTCTCTGTGTCTGCTGAAAAGGAGAACAAGTGGGTCTACTGAGCAATAAGCAATAAGGCCAAGGAGAGATGCAGGTGGCAGTATATTCTCTCCTGGATTTCTTACAACTCTCCATTTCCCATTTCCAGAGGTCCATTGAGTTCTGAGACATCTTTGTAGATTTTATTTTGTATTATCCCAGGTGCAAAAGGTTTGACCAATTCTATTTCTTAGTTCATGACACCTTCTTATAGGTGCATGTGAAGCCTGCTTTTGTTTTGTGAATATATATGTAAGAATGTAGGCAAAGTATGTATTCATTTCATTCTTACTCTCCATTCCACTTCTGCTTACTCCCATAACAACCACTCTGATAGTGAAAGTGTTAGTCCCTCAGTCATGTCTGAATTTTTGTGAGCCCATGGCCAGGCCCCTCTGTCCATGGGATTTTTGAGGCAGGAATACTAGAGTGGATAGCCATTCCCTTCTCCAGTGGATGTTCCTGACCCAGAGACAAACCTGGGTCTCCTGCATTGCAGGCAGATTCTTAACCGTCTGAGTCACCAGGGAAACCCTAATTAATATATGTGCTTGTGCTTAGTTGCTCAGTCTGTCCAACTCTCTGTGATCCCATGGACTGTAGCCCGCCAGACTCTTCTGTCCATGGGATTATCCAGGCAAGAATACTGGAGTGGGTTGCCATGCCCTCCTCCAGGGACTCTGTTCCATTGGTCTATATTTCTGTTTTAGGGCCAGTACCATACTGTCTTGAATACTATAGCTTTGTAGTATAGTCTGAAGTCAGGGAGCCCAATTCTTCCAGTTCTGTTTTTCTTTCTCAAGATTGCTTTGGTAATTCAGAGTCTTTTGTGTTTCTATACCAGCTGTAGAATTTGCTGTTCTAGTTCTGTGGAAAATTCCATTGGTAATTTGATGGGGATTGCATTAAATCTGTAGATTGCCTTGGGTAGTATAGTTATTTTCACAATATTGGTTCTTCCAATCTAAGAACATGTATCCCCATGTGTATCCCTCTATCTTTTTGTACCATCTTTGATTATCTCTGGGAACTCTATTCAGTGCTCAGTGGTGACTTAAATAGGAAGGAAATCCCCCCAAAATGGGATATATGTATACGCTTAGCTGATTTACTTTTTTGTAGAGTAGAAACTAACAGAGCATTGTAAAATGACTATACTCCAATGTGAAACTGTTTTAAAGGTTCTACTTAGAGGAAAAAAGGAAGATAACATTTAATCCAATGATATTAATATGCAATGAGTTTTAAATAGAGACTCTTTAGGATACCATTCTTTAAAATATTCAATAGTCATAGTACATCAGAGTCTGTGCTATGTACAGGAGTTTGCTTTTCTGGAATTTGAAATTTGACTTATTCTAGGATTTTTTACTCTAACACGTGATGCAGCATATCAAAATAAATTGTAATTATTCCTTCTCAAAAGAATATACAAAATGAGAAAATTCAACTAGATTGCCTGACAGAAGATGGTTTCATCCCAAAATTAATAATATTCATTGTTACTATATAAGAAATCAGTTGGGAGAATGACTAAAAATATAAGGTTCAATTGACCATAGAAGGGTAAACTCTAAATTACTTAGATACTGACTTAGGAAGGAGAAACTTTTTAAGTGTATGAAAGGACATAAAAGATGAACCAATTTAAGTTCATTCCATTGCCATAGGTGAGAAGGTCTAACTTTGAAAAATTATTAATTCAGATCAAATTATCTTATAATTTCAAAATAATTTTTATCAAAATATCAGCTAGAGTTTTGGAGAAACTTGACAAATATTAGAAAATTAAATATAAAAATTAAAAATGAGTTCATTAGTAATAAGTTAACATTGAAAAATAAAAGTAAAAAATGGTGATTTGCATTCTAGATATTAGAACTTAAAAGGCATTGCAAAAAAAAAAAAAGTTCTGTAGTCCTAAAGGAACAGACACATATAATTATGGAATGGAATTTATTATTCAGAATCAGACTCATATAAATGTGTATATGTGTGTGTGTGTGTATATATATATATTTATATATGTATGTATGTATGGGGATTTGTTAATCATATGAGGGCCAACACTAATCAATGAATGTAGGACAAGTTGTGGAGTAGACAGTCTCAGAGACAAGCTTCATCTTTTGGTTGGATTCCAGATAAAAAAATATACAGTAAAGGTAAAACAAAGTTATTGGGGGAAATATACTAACTTTGTCGCCTGGTATAGCGAAGAAACCTTAAAAATCCTAAAACTCAGACAGTGGATCCAAAAACTGACTCTTGTATCTTTGTAATACTTCCCCTTTTAAAAGTAGAGCAAAATAAAATAAGCTTGAAAGAGTTTTTGTTATGTTCACCATTTTTATCCTGCTATATCTACTCTGAAAAGATAAGCTGTGTTACCTTAAAGAATATGCAGCATACTGAAATAGAATCTGAGGATCTTAAAAAATTGAGAATCATAAAATAAATGCAGTATCATTGAAATGATACCTTAATAATATCTTAACTCTAAAAGAGACCAACAACCTTCATGCTGTCCATATAGCTGGAACTCTGTATGCTTCTTGTACCTGCGTATGTTTCCTTCCTTAGCTTTGGGAATTTTTCAGCCATAATTTTATCAAAAATATTTCTATCCCTTTCTTTCTTATTCTCCTGGGGCCTTTATGAATGTTAGTACAGTTGCTCTCAACCTAGGAGTTCCTTAAACTCATTTTAAAAAAATTATTCTTTTTACTGTTCTGATTGGGTGATTTCCATTATTCTGTCTTCCAGATTGGCTTATGTGTTCTTCTGTATCACCTAATCTGCTGCTAATTCCTTCCCTTGAGTGTATTTTTTTTTTCATTTTATTTGTTGTATTCTCTAGTTCTACTGATTCTATTTTCATAATTTCTTGTTAAAATTCTTACTGTGTCTGTCTAATCTTTCCCTCAGTTCAGTTCAGTTCAGTTCAGTCACTCAGTCGTGTCTGACTCTTTGCAACCTCATGAATTGCAGCACGCCAGGCCTCCCTATCCATCACCAACTCCTGGAGTTTACTCAAACTCATGTCCATCGAGTCTGTGATGCCATCCAGCCATCTCCTCCTCTGTTGCCCCCTTCTCCTCCTGCCCCTAATCCCTCCCAGCAATAGGGTCTTTTCCAATGAGCCAACTCTTTGCATGAGGTGGCCAAAGTACTGGAGTTTCAGCTTCAGCATCAGTCCTTCCAATGAACACCCAGGACTGATCTTTAGGATCGACTGGTTGGATCTCCTTATAGTGCAAGGGACTCTCAAGAGTCTTCTATAACACCCACAGTTCAAAAGCATCAATTTTTCAGCACTGAGCTTTCTTCACAGTCCAACCCTCACATCCATACATGACCACTGGAAAAACCATAGCCTTGACTTTACTTCCTTAGGTAGGTTTATCCCTAGGTATATTATTCTTCTTAATGCAATGGTAAATTGGATTGTCTCCTTAAGTTCTATGTCTGATAGGCTGCAATCACCATCTGCAGTGATTTTGGAGCCCAGAAAAATAAAGTCTGACACTGTTTCCCCATCTATTTCCCATGAAGTGATGGGACCAGATGCCATGATCTTAGTTTTCTGAATGTTAAGCTTTAAGCCAACTTTTTCACTCTCCTCTTTCACTTTCATCAAGAGACTTTTTAGTTCCTCTTCACTTTCTGCCATAAGGGTGATGTCATCTGCATATCTGACGTTATTGATATTTCTCCCGGCAATCTTGATTCCAATTGTGCTTCTTCCAGCGCAGCGTTTCTCATGATATACACTGCATATAAGTTAAATAAACAAGGTAACAATATACAGCCTTGATGTACTCCTTTTCCTATTTGTAACCAGTCTGTTGTTCCATGTCCAGTTCTAACTGTTGCTTCCTAATCTGCATATAGGTTTCTCAAGAGGCAGGTCAGGTGGTCTGGTATTCCCATCTCTTTCAGAACTTTCCACAGTTTATTGTGATCTACAGAGTCAAAGGCTTTGGCAAAGTCAATAAAGAAGAAATAGATGTTTTTCTGGAACTCTCTTGCTTTTCCGATGATCCAGCAGATGTTGGCAATTTGATCTCTCATTCCTCTGCCATTTTCTAAAACCAGCTTGAGCATCTGGAAAATCGGTTCACGTATTGCTGAAGCCTGGCTTGGAGAATTTTGAGCATTACTTAACTAGTGTGTGAGATGAGTGCAATTGTGTGGTAGTTTGAGCATTCTTTGGGACTGCCTTTCTTTGGGATTGGAATGAAAACTGACCTTTTCCAGTTCTGTGGTCACTGCTGAGTTTGCCAGATTTGCTGGCATATTGAATGCAGCACTTTCACAGCATCATCTTTCAGGATTTGAAATAGCTCAACTGGAATTCCATCACCTCCATTAACTTTGTTCATAGTGATGCTTCCTAAGGCCCACATGACTTCACATTCCAGGATGTCTGGCTCTAGGTGAGTGATCACAGCATCGTAATTATCTGGGTCGTGAAGATCTTTTTTGTACAGTTCTTCTGTGTATTCTTAACATCTCTTCTTAATATCTTCTGCTTCTATTAGGTCCATACCATCTCTGTCCTTTAATGTGCTCATCTTTGCATGAAATGTTCCCTTGGTATCTCTAATTTTCTTGAAGAGATCTCTAGTCTTTCCCATTCTGCTGTTTTCTTCTATTTCTTTGCATTGATCGCTGAGGAAGGCTTTCCTGTCTCTCCTTGCTAGTCTTTGGAACTCTGTATTCAAATGGGAATATCTTCCCTTTTCTTCTTTGCTTTTTGCTTCTCTTATTTTCACAGCTATTTGTAAGGCCTCCTCAGACAACCAGTTTGACTTTTTGCATTTCTTTTTCTTGGGGATGGTCTTGATTCCTGTCTCCTGTACAATGTCACAAACCTCAGTCCATAGTTCATCAGGCTCTCTGTCTATCAGATCTAGTCCCTTAAATCTATTTCTCACTTCCACTGTATAGTCATAAGAGATTTGATTTAGGTATACCTGAATGGTCTAGTGGTTTTCCCTACTTTCTTCAATTTAAGTCTGAATTTGGCAATCATGAGTTTATGATCTGAGCCACAGACAGCTCCTGGTCTTGTTTTTGCTGCCTGTATAGAGCTTCTCCATCTTGGGCTGCAAAGAATGTAATCAGTCTGATTTCGGTGTTGACCATCTGGTGATGTCCATGTGTAGAGTCTTCTCCTGTGTTGTTGGAAGAGGGTGTTTGCTATGACCAGTGCATTCTCTTGGCAAAACTCTATTAGCCTTTGCCCTGCTTCATTCCGTACTCCAAGGCCAAATTTGCCTGTTACTCCAGGTGTTTCTTGACTTCCTACTTTTGTATTCTAGGCCCCTATAATGAAAAGGACATCTTTTTTGGGTGTTAGTTCTAAAATGTCTTGTAGGTCTTCATAGAATCATTCAATTTCAGCTTCTTCAGTGTTGCTGGTTGGGGCATAAGCTTGGATTACTGTGATATTGAATGGTTTGCCTTGGAAACGAACAGAGATCATTCTGTCGTTTTTGAGATTGCATCCAAGCACTGCGTTTCAAACTCTTATTGACCATGATGGCTACTCCATTTCTTCTAAGGGATTCCTCCCCACAGTAGTAGATATAATGGTCATATGAGTTAAATTCACCCATTCCAGTTCATTTTAGTTTGCTGATTCCTAGAATGTCGACATTCACTCTTGCCATCTCCTGTTTGACCACTTCCAATTTGCCTTGATTCATGGACCTAACATTCCAGGTTCCTATGCAATATTGCTCTTGACAGCATCGGACCTTGCTTTTATCACTAGTCACATCCACAACTGGGTGTTGTTTATGCTTTGGCTCCATCCCTTCATTTTTTCTGGAGTTATTTCTCCACTGATCTCCGGTAGCATATTGGGCACCTACTGACCTGGGGAGTTCATCTTTCAGTATCCTATCATTTTGCCTTTTCATACTGTTCATGGGGTTCTCAAGGCAAGAATACTGAAGTGGTTTGCCATTCCCTTCTCCAGTGGACCACATTCTGTCAGACCTCTCCACCATGACCCATCCGTCTTGGGTGGCCCCACATGGCATGGCTTAGTTTCACTGAGTTAGACACGACTGTGGTCCTGGATCAGATTGGCTAGTTTTCTGTGATGATGGTTTTAGTGTGTCTGTCCTCTGATGTCCTCTCGCAACACCTACCGTCTTACTTGGGTTTCTCTTACCTTGGACGTGGGGTGTCTCTTACCACTGCTCCAGCAATGCGCAGCCACTGCTCCTTACCTTGGACGAGGGGTGTCCCCTCACGGCACCCCTCCTGACCTTGAATGTGGAGTAGCTCCTGTCGGCCCTCCTGTGCCCACGCAGCCGCCACTCCTTGGAGGTGGGGTTGCTCCTCTCGGCCGCCGCCCCTGACCTCGTGCATGTGGTAGCTCGTCAGTTCAGTTAGCATTCTTATTATTGCTTTGAACTCTTTAACAGGTAAATTATTCATCTGTTTCATTCAGGTTTTCTCCTCAGAGTTTTTTTTTTTCTTATTCTTTCATTAGAAACATGTATCTTTCTTCTTGTTTTATTTAACTTTCTCTTTTTTCTATGAAATTAGGCGAAACAGTTGCCTGTTGCAGTCTTAAAGGCATGTCCTTATGTGGAAGCATCCCTATTTAGTCCATGCGTGCCCAGGGACTTTGGTGGGAGAACTGGATCTAAAGTGAGCAAGGGTTATGTCTTCCACTGGGGGAATACTGGCCGCCATGGCCTCGTTAGGGCTTGGAGAGGCTAGACCAGAGCCAGATGCAAACCAGGGCTTCTATGCTCAAGCCATCAGAACCCTGTTGTGGTGGGGGGTGGGGGTGGGCAAGACCCTAGGGACTGGAACAGGAGTCCTCAGGAAGTTGGGTTTCTCCTGAGTGTGATGGCTATCTCCACCTTGCTTTGGGGCACAGCCAGGACCTGAGGGCTTGGGGCTGCAGTTCTGTGCTAGTTGCATTTTTTTTTCCCTATGTGCTTGATTAGAGGCTGGGTTGGTGCCACACTATTGAGCTTGTTTCAGTCCTTTCCAGGTGTGCCCAGGGACACACACTCTGGTGATGGGGGTCTCCGTTCTCAAGCTAGTTTCACTCCCTGCTGAACATGCGCACTGATGCACATGCTCCCAGTGGCCACAGACAGGTCCGCAGCCCGAGTCAGCTCTGCTCCTTCAAAGTATATGTACTGTCATTGGTAATGGCAGCCTCCACTTTAGTGGGGAACCTAGCTGGAGCAAGAGGAACTGGAGCAGGATGGCTGGGGAGTGGCTGGAGTGGTCCTGGCCTGTGGCCAGTGCCCCAGGCAGTTCTCAATCTGCTGCTTTCACACTGTGACTTGGAGCAGGCGAGTCTTTGCACACAGCCTGCAAGAGCAATCTCAGTTTCTCACAGCCCCTTGCTTACCCTCACTCGTTTCCACATCAGCTGTGAGGGAGCTCATCATCCTGGTGTTGGACCCCAGGGTTGGTGTGTCTAATGTGTGAATTGAAGCCCATGCTTCCTATTATTCTCTAAACAAAGAAGATTGTAATGGTGAGTGATGAGGACATCCTAACACTGAACCCTTCTGCAATACTACTTTAACAGGTCTGTTTTTTCTTTGTTTGTTTGCAGAGTTTTTCTTGTGGGATCTTAGTTCCCCTACCAGGGATTGAACCCAGGCCTCTTGTAGTGAAAGCACTGAGTCATAACCTCTAGACCACCAAGGATTTCCCAATACGTTAATATTTTTATTTTTATTCTGGGTTGTTAAGCTTTGTGTTCAGTTCAGTCAGTTCACTTGCTCAGTCATGTCCGACTCTTTATGATCCCATGGACTGTGGCAGGTCAGGCTTCCCTGTCCATCACCAACTCCTGGAGCATACTCAAACTCAGGTCCAAGGCGTTGGTGATGCCATCCAAACATCTCATCCTCTCTTGTCCCCTTCTCCTCCCACCTTCAATCTCTCCCAGCATCAGGGTCTTTTCCAGTGAGTCAGTTCTTCACATCAGGTAGCCTAAGTACTGGACTTTCAGCTTCAGCATAAGTCCTTCCATTGAATATTCAGGACTGATTTCCTTTAGAATGGACTGGTTGGATCTCCTTGAAGTCCAAGGCACTCTCAAGAGTCTTCTCCAACACCACAGTTCAAAAGCATCAATTCTTCAGTGCTCAACTTTCTTTATAGTCCAACTCTCACATCCATACATGACTACTGGAAAAACCATAGCTCTGACTAGACGGACATTTGTTGATAAAGTAATGTCTCTGCTTAATATGCTGTCTAGGTTGGTCATAACTTTCCTTCCAAGGAGTAAGCCTCTTTTAATTTCATGGCTGCAGTCACCATCCGCAGTGATTTTGGAGCCCCAAAAAATAAAGTCTGACACTGTTTCCACTGTCTCCCCATCTATTTCCCATGAGGTGATGGGACCTGATGCCATGATCTTAGTTTTCTGAATGTTGAGCTTTAAGCCAACTTTTTCACTCTCCTCTTTCACTTTCATCAAGAGGCTCTTTAGTTCTTCTTCACTTCCTGTCATAAGGGTGGTGTCTTCTGTGTATCTGAGGTTATTGGTATTTCTCCTGGCAGTCTTGATTCCAGCTTGTGCTTCATCCAGCATGGCATTTCACATGATGTACTTTGCATATAAGTTAAATAAGCAAGGTGACAATATACAGCCTTGACCTACCCCTTTTCCTATTTGGAAACAGTCTGTTGTTCCATATGCAGTTCTAACTGTTGCTTCCTGACCTGCATACAGATTTCTCAGGAGGCAGGTCAGGTGGTCTAGTGTTCCCATCTCTTGCAGAATTTTTCACAGTTTGTATGATCCACACAGTCAAAGGCTTTGGCATAGTCAATAAAGCAAAAGTAAATGTTTCTCTAGAACTCTCTTGCTTTTCTGATGATCCAGTGGATGTTGGCAATTTGATCTCTGGTTCCTCTGAGTTTTCTAAATCTAGCTTGAACATCTGGAAGTTCACAGTTCATGTAGTATTGAAGCCTGGCTTGGAGAATTTTGAATGTTACTTTGTTAGCGTGTGAGATGAGTGCAATTGTGTGGTAATTTGAACATTCTTTAGCATTGCTTTTCTTTGGGATTGGAATGAAAACGGACCTTTTCCAGTCCTGTGGCCACTGCTGAGTCTTCCAAATTTGCTGGCATATTGAGTGAAGCACTTTCACAGCATCCTCTTTTAGGATTTGAAATAGCTCAACTGGAATTCCATCACCGCCACTAGCTTTGTTTGTAGTGATGCTTCCTAAGGCCCACTTGACTTCACATTCCAGGATGTCTGGTTCTAGGTGAGTGATCACAACATCATAGTTATCTGGGTCATGAAGATCTTTTTTTTGTATAGTTCTTCTATGTATTCTTGCCACTTCGTCTTAATATCTTCTGCTTCTATTAGGTCCATACCATTTCTGTCCTTTAATGTGCTCATCTTTGCATGAAATGTTCCCTTGGTATCTCTCATTTTCTTGAAGAGATCTCTAGTCTTTTCCCATTCTGTTGTTTTCCTCTATTTCTTTGCACTGATCACTGAGGAAGGCTTTCTTATCTCTCCTTGCTATTCTTTGGAACTCTGCATTCAAATGGGTATATCTTTCCTTTTCTCCTTTGCCTTTAGCTTCTCTTCTTTTCTCAGCTATTTGTAAGGCCTCGTCAGACAACCATTTTGCCTTTTTGCATTTCTTTTTCGTGGAGGTGGTCTGATGACATTAGTGTCATAATGACAAAGTTGTTTTTTTTTTTTTAATTTTTTTTTCCTTTTCTGTAGGCTCCAGAATAACATCTGAATATTTATTTGGGTACAATAAGGCACATTTCTTGGAAAATGACTTCAATTTTAAGTTGGCTGATTCTATATACTGTATTCCATATATGTTGACTGTGGAAGTGAAAGGGACCACCTTGGACAACTAGCAAGGTGAAGAAAGTTGCTTAGTTTAGACATGCTAGCTACAGAGCCTTATATAGTCACTCAATGTTTCTAACTTTTGAAGTTTATCTTTTGTTGCTTTGACAACCTCCAGTGGCAAATAGTTCATGCATCCCAACTCATTCAGGTGGCTGTTCTGTTGTAAAACTACTCCAGGTACGCATAATTTCTCCCCTTGTTCAGTGACAGTTTCTTTCCTCCTTTAAGCCACTTATTCATTGATTCAAAATTTTTCTGTCAGTAAGAGTATACTTAATACCCACTTAAAGTCATTAGTTCACATTCTGATTCCAGAACAGCAAAAAATGAAGCTTTTTTTAATAATATCTCTTGGGACTTAAAATACTGGTATGATTTTGGATTTCAATTATTTCAACCATGGCTTGCTTATCCAACTTTCTCCATCTTGGTTTTGTTCCCTGGATTAAGTGTCCCTCTTAAAATATGGCACCCAGAACTGAACAACAAACTCCGGATGTGGTCTGAGCTACAGAGGTTAGGAAAGTGATTACTAGCTATAATTTAGAAAAAGGGCTTGTACTAATGCAACCTATGAATGTGAATTTTTAAAGGCATCTACCACATACTGATGGGTCTTATTAAAGTTGTGGTCAGCTAAATCCTCCAGATCTTTCTCACATGATTTTCTGCGAAGTCAAGTTTCTCCATCCTATATTATGCAATTAATATTTGAACTTTTATGCAGAATGTTGCATTTATCACTATTAAATTTCATTTTATTGGAATTTACTTGGAATTCCAGCCTGTCAGAACAGTTTTGAAGGTTGATTGTTATTTTTACTATCCTTTCCAGCTTTATGTCATTCAGATTTCATCAGCTTCCTTTCTGTGTTGTCACCAAAATCATTGGTAAACAGGTTTAATGAAGCTCAGTCAACAAGGAGCTACAAGTAATCTACTAGATGATGGAGGTGAAAATAAATTATTTGGGTCTGATCATTAAATTCAGTTAATCCACTTTCACCCAGCTTGCATTTTATCATGTACATTAATTTTGGAGAATATATTGTTGAACATTTTATTTAAACAAGCTGTTTCTTCAGATTTACCTTGATTGACCAACTTTATGATATTATTTGGAGGAAAACGGAGTTTATTTGTTCACTATTGCCTACTATGTGCCAGGCTTTATTTTATGTTAGAGAAGTACTGTATAGACCAATATGGAAAATTTGACTTTAATTGCAGCAAGAAAGCATTAAAAGTTTATTAGGCACAATAAAATAATCAGAGCTTTAACTTTAGATCATTTTGACACTGTGTATAGAATGGATTGGGAGTCGGTGATGGACAGGGAAGCCTGGCATGCTGCAGTCCACTGGGTTGCAAAGAGTCAGACATGACTGAACAAAGGAACTGAACTGATAGAATGGATCATAGAAGAACAAGAATGGAAATAAGGAGCCCAGTTAGGGGCTATAGAGATTAATGGAAGGAACACCTAACTCTGGGTCAGAAGACAAGTTCTCCTGGTCCTGTCACTGATGGCATGAGTTCGGGAGAAACATTCCAGCCAGTCTGAGTTCCTTTATGAAGTGAAGGATTAAAGGAGCTCTGACAGTTTGAACAAAACTTGTCAGTTCTAATATTCCACATATATGCAATTTGATCATCACTTATTTGCAGGAGACCCAAGTTTGATTTCTGGGCCAGGAAGATCCCCTGTGGAAGGGAATGGCAACCCACTCCAGTATTCTTGCTGGAGAATCCCCATGGACAGAGGAGCCTGGTGGGCTACAGTCTGTGGCGGTGCAAAGAGTTGGACACGACTGAGTGACTAACACTTGATTTGCTTTACTTACTGTCAACCCCAGAATGTTTCTTGACTCTTGACAGTGTGAACTTTCTTCAGTTTCTGAGATACACACCCCTCCCTTATTTCAAAACTGAGATGTCCACTGTTGTATGTGATGCTTCAAAAGTTGTGAGGACTAGATATTTGCAGTAACTTCTGCTGGAATCCAAGTAGGTTTGTAGGTATTAGTTTTCTTTACTAACTCCTCATTTGGAAGTCACTGTCCATTTGACATAATTTGTTTTCTCTCTGAAGACTTTATTCCTTGTTTAGAAAGTGCTAGCCACTCAGTCATGTCCAACTCTTTGCGACCCCAGGGAATGCAGCCCACCAGGATCCCCTGTCCATGGGATTTTCTAGGCAAGAATACTGGAGGGGGTTGCCATTTCCTTCTCCAGGGCATCTTCCTGACCTGGGGAATGAACCCGGGTCTCCTGCATTGCAGGTAAATCCTTTACCATCTGAGCTACTAGGAAAGCCTCTTATTTAGAAGGCCATAGAAAATTAAGAGTTGAATAGTTCTGCTTTCATGTTTTTAGCTATATAGTTGGATTTCTTATGTATTAATATCATTATAGATGCATTTGTTGCTGCTACAGCTATCATTGGGGCTAGATATATATGCATAATAATGCATATGTTCATGCCCACTCATGTATGCCTCTTTGCAACCCCATGGACTATAGCCCACCAGGCTCCTCTGTCCGTGGAATATTCCAGGCAAGAATACTGGACTGGGTTGCTGCTTCCTCCTCTAGGGGATCTTCCTGACCCAGAGATCGCACCCGTCTTTTGTGTCTCCTGCATTGTCAGGCAGATTCTTTACCACTGGGGACAGATAGGGCACTAACCAAATGGGCAGATTTCAGCAAGAAGCACTTAAAGTGAGCTTCCCGCTGCACTGGTCTACCCACAGGCCAGGAGCAGTGTCTCCATCTTCAGGAAGAAGTTCAGCTTCTCTTGGGTTGTATCATCATCACCTGCATCAGCAGCAACATATTGTCCCTGAAATCCATTAAATGTGTAGTATATGTCTGGCACTGAGCTAAAAGATTTATGTGCATTATCTCATTTTATAGGGCAGTTTATTCAGACATCCACTCATTCATTTGATTACTATTTATGGTGCACCTCTGATGTACTGGATATCCAGCAAGCACTAGGAGGCAGGGGTAAACCAAGCAATCGTATTTCCTGTTTCATGTTATGTGTTGCCTAGAGGGAAAAATAAGCAATAAACAGGTGATCACAATGAAGTTGATAGTACTTTTTGGAAATTACAATGTCTATTGGTGCTCATAGGAGATGGACCTACTAAACGAATCCAAATTTTGCTGTTTTCTGAATATACCAGGAACTCTTATGCTTGAGGATTATTGATCTCCTGCTCCCATTTCCTAAGGCCTTTTTCTTCTAGATTTCCACATGGCTTATCTCTACAATTTATTCACTCAAATAATACCTTAATAAGTAGAAGACTTTGTCTGCCATTCTGCTTAATGATATAACTTCGCTCCCCATTGCTTTCTGTCTCTTTAGCCACCTGATTTTTTTTCAAAGAATTCATCAACCCCTGAAAGAATATGTATGTCTCCCTTCAACCTACACCTCTAATAAATAATTTGAATGAGAAAAGAGACTTTGGTTTATTCACTTTTATTTCTGGAGTACTGAGAACAATGCTTGGCACATATAGGTTCTTGTTCAATAAATGTCAGTTCAATGATCAATTGATTGAATAAATAAATGAATGGATGAATTGTTACAAGATAATCTAGGCAAAAACCTCAAACTTGTCATGCTGTGCCCTAGTTCAGTCAGGGAATACAAGAGACAAGTGTCTTTGGCTCAGGAAATGTTGATTTTACATCTGTGTTGGAGGATGGTTGTATAAGTCTAGGGTTCCTACACAAAGAGAAAAAAATAACCTTGATCAACCTTTTAAAACAAACAAGAGGTAGAATATTTATTACAGACAACTGTTGAGTTGATTAAATAATGTTTACATCTATCCATGAATGAATGCAATTCTGGTATGTTTTCCTTATGTCAGATTACATGCAATGTTTCCATGTCCTTGCGTCCTGTGAGCTTGCACCCCTTCTTGGCCCGATCAGTGCCTCTTATCTTTTTCTTAGCCCTCTTTCTACATATATCTGGCCTAGATTCTGTCCTCCAGAGTTAACAGGGTAGGAGGCCTATAAAAAGAAAGATCCAAAGTCAAATAGCAACAAGGGTCACAGAGAGAGAATTATGGATTAAAGAATGGAAACACAAAGAAAATCAGCTGAATGAGAACCAGTATGTGGTCTTAAGAAAGCAGCACTGGAGAAGGGGTGGGAGCCACGAGCAGTCTCTTTTTCCTAGGCACAAACTGACTAGAAGGCAATCCAAATTGTTGGAGAAAGATTATACCTAGAGAGCAGAATCAGAGGTGGTGCAATCAGTGAGTGAAGAGACTCATCAAGTGGAAAGGGAAATCTGGCTTTAGGAAATCAGAAGAAGCACAGAAATCAATAGGTTCATCACAAAAGCTGCAGGGACACCAGTAGACCACCAAGGGTGTGTTAGTAATCAGGAGGAGGAGAAGATAAAGGCCTAGGGCCAGGGGAGAAGGTGGTCTGGTAGGTTGAGAGTATCCCAGAAGGATCAGCAGAGCCTGTGTGATGTCATAGTAACCCCTCCATCCTAATGGGTCCTGTTTTTCTTCTTCCTGTAACAAAGCGCTCTGTCTATCCCTAGTATTTCTGCAGGAGGTGATGTGAAGTGCCCTAGCAGCAGTATTGTTCTCAAGAACCACAGAACAACTGACTAAAAAATACTCAGACTCTTTCATGGGTCTCATGAAATATAACACAAATTCTTTTTACAAAATTCTCCCCAAATTTCAGCGATTCCAGTATTTGTATGTGGTCAGGGCCCCAACTTACAGCTTCATTGACCTAAGACAGCTAGAAGTGAAGGAATAGTGGGAAATTGTACCCAAAGAGTGATTTTCGATGTAGATTTACAAATGGAGTGTCAGCAGCATAAGAAGTCTTGGCAGGTAAACATCAACATGAGGCCTTCTAAGTCTATTCCTTGTTTCTTCCTTTAAGAAATATGAGATCATGTTCAGTGAATCACCAGATGGAGAATTTGTTCAGGCAAAATGGCTTTGCAAGTTCCCTTGTAAATCGCCTCTGGCTTCTAAAAAACAGTAGCAAATGTGCCGAAGACTGAATTAGCTAGAACAGAAGTTTCACTTTTTCACTAAAGAATTATTTGGGCCTGAGCTAAAATCTGGACTCCTAGAGCTGGAAGGGATGTGAAAAGAGTCTGTCAGCCAGGCCTCTGGTTTTAGTCTGAAGACTTAAATTGCTTATGAAACTTGGAGTAGTGTGAGGACCCCTCCAGACTTGACAACCTTCCTTGAATCTGTAGGGATTCAGGACCTGTGGGATGTGGATGCTAAGAAAGCAGTATTGACCTTGGCATCTACAAACTGAAACCTCTGATGAGTTTCCCCAGTAGCCTGGGAAGAGGATGGCCATTTAAAAATAGACAGCAAGAGATGAGACTCTTCCAGAAAGCCAGAGGTTGGAACTTTGTCTTGCTTTCCACACCTTTCAAACCTCCTAGGAAATGACGTTTGATCAAAGAACCTTCAGCTAAGTTGAGTGAAGGACATTGTCCAGATTGAGAAATTTAGTGGGCCTTCAAGTGACCATTGATCCTCAGACCACCATGTAGCTACAAGGCATGCATCTTGAGCATATTAAGGATTCTGAAGCATGTTCACAAAAGGAATGCCTCTCTAGAGTACTGTCTTGGAGGCACCCCCTAATAGGGTACACCACAGGACTCCACAGTCAGGGTTTGCTAAGTGAGACCCTGCTAAGGAAAAGGCTTCACTTCTCCTGCAGTAGAGCAAGGAATTGAAGTCACTGGACACAGTGGGAAAAATTCTCCCTTGTCTATTTTCCAGCCTTACCTTTCAATGGCTTGGATGAAAATCAGGGCATTGAGTCAAAATCTTAGAGCCATCCTCCCCAGATTTACTGAACTTTACATGCATTTCTTTTCTTGAAACTAACACTTGTACTCAAGGGGGAAAGAAAAAGCCTGGGGGGATCATGGAGTGTGTGCAATTTAAATTCTTTTGCATTTAGTGACTTGTTCTGACTAGGGAAGGATTCAGGTATTTGGATAATTTCATAAACCATTGACTTTTTAAAGAGGAATATGAAGAAACATATGCCAATTGAGTTAGAAGCTGGGCATAGCTGTGAGATAGATATTAGTCCCTTTTACCAAAATGTGGTTTATGAGGCTTTTAATAGAGATTAAATTGGTGGAAACCAGGTTTTACCTTATTACAGATTTGATAGTTTCTACATTTATCTCCCCAATGTAACGCTGAACTGTTGGGCATAAGGTGGAGCCTGTAACTCTGCATAGATCACCAAGTTCCATTTTAGAAATCAGAAATGACATTCTCTTACATAAAAATCAAAAATAATTCATCAGTGATTATTTTCCTTTATACACACCCCGCCTGCTGTCTCTGTTTCTACTAATGGCCCTAAGGACCCTGGTGTCTAAATTGGGATCACTTTTGCCTTTATGGCCAATTCCCAATCTGGATGTTCTTCACTTGCCAAAATTCTACCCATTCAATGAAATTACTGTGTTATTATAACTGCTAAAAATGCTTTCTGGATGGCAATCCACACTATGGGGGAAAACAAACCAGATCAAGGGGAAGCAGAATGCAAGGATTGAAAGGAGGTGAATTTTAGAAGAGTAGTCAGGAAGAGCTCTCTGTGCAGGTGGGAAGAGAATTAATGAAAATAGAAAAAGCAAAATAGGCAGAAATCAGTGCATTCATGAATAGCATAAGGGCCTGGTAGTTGGAGGGAAGTGAAGGAAAGAGTGATGGGGGACAAGGTCAGAGAGGCAGGCAGGACCAGACATGAAGGGTTGGATTTTTAACTGAAATCAGTGGAGAGTTGTGAAAGTGAGAGTGATGAGCATGACAAAGTATCTATCCTCATGGAGCTTATGCTCTAGTGGGAGAAGAGAGATGAATAACTAGTAAACCAGATGTGAGCTGCTTCCTGTTGTAAAAGATCACCCCAAATTGATACTTTACAAAATCATGAGTTTGTGGCACCACAAACTGCTGAGTTTACTCCCATCCATAGAGGGACATTATCTACCTTGAACTTTCATCTACATGAAGGTTAATATATCAGCTTTTCATCACTTTGTGGCCTGGATTCAATGCTCCAGGACAATACACATATTTTCTAACCTACCTTTGGAAAGAAAATAAGATTTTGTTTATAATAAGGAACCTCATTAAATCATTATAAAGAACTAATTCTAAGAGGACTAACTTTTCCCCTAAGAAATGCTTTATGTATGTTTGCTTGTCAACATTGTGTCTTAAGACTGATGAAGTTATAACTTAGGTTATCCAACAGGAGATACTGATGATATTCTGTCTAAAAGAGGAAGTGTGTGTGTATGTATGTGTTTGTGTGTGTGTGTGTGTGTGGTGCACATGGACATGCATGTGTGTATGTCAGCCATCATGTATGTGAATGAATTAAGAAAGGAGGACAAGAGAAGAAATGATCTTAGGCTGATGTTTCTGAATTTCAGTTTTTTCTTCCTCTGTTGGTTCACTTAGCATAACTAACACAAAGGTCTGGATGTGGCTAGCCCCTCCTTTGTCTGCTTCATGTGTCATGAACTGCTCTGTGGTGACCAAAGAAGATGAAAGCCCCGTGGTCCTCCCACACTGGACCCCTCAGACCTCTTATAAAAGAAAGGAAGGCACTAGCCTGCTGGCTAATTTCTAATATTAGTCTGGAACCTTCCACATTCTTTGACCCTGTTTCCTAATATCTAGAAAATGAGGTGAAAGTCAGCCCTGAATAAGACACAAGCAGATTTCAATTCCCATTACTCTCCAAATCACAGAGGAGGAATTGGGTCAGACCACTTGGTCCACAGCTGCTGCTTCTGGGTGAGAACTTCAGAGGGCTACCCTGTGTGCCCCTGGTTCCCCAGGGGCCTTGACACCCAGATGATGTTTATACACAAGAAATGGCAGGACCCAGAGACAGTGTGGAGGAGGATGAAGCTGGACAGCAGGGGCAGCAAAGGGTGGAGACAATTTCTGCAAAGGAACCTGCCCCTTTACCTAAGAATGTTTCTCCATATACAGGTCCATTACTTTCCCTCCATTTAGTTGAACCACTGTTTAGCTGAGAAGAATCAAAGAATCAGAAGGTTCCTTTAAACAAAGGAAACCAAAGGGGCAGAGCTTGGAGGTGCTGTGATAAAGGCTATCATTCAAAGAAGTGATGGAAGTAATTGAAATGCTACTACCTTGCTTTGGTCTGAAAATGCTTATGTAGCTTTAACAAAAATTTGTGTGTGGCGAAAGTGGAGGGTGAATGAGGAAGAAGGCAAGTGCCCGCTTCATCTGAAGTCCAGGGAATTAAAGGTCCTGAGCGATGCCCGTCCTGTTCTGTTCACCTGAATGAAAGCTAAATAATAAAATCACATTATAAAATGCAGAAGTCAACCTACAGCAATGAATACAGAACAAAGGTACTTTGGAATATGCCATCCTAATATTCCTGTCTGCACACTTTAGTGTTCTTAATTGTGTTTTATGTTTAATGAAAGAAACAATGACTTTCAGTGGAGGGAAAAAATAGATCTTTAAAGATAATCAAGGCCTTAACTACCTACCTTAGGTAGCTGAGAAAAAGCTACAGTACTCTATTTTTTAACACTGCAGATATGTAATTTAATGCGGGTCTAATGACAGTCTCAAACATGGGGCTTTAATCGAAATTGTTCAAGCTCAGTACTATGACAGGAACTCACAAGCCCCCAACAGTGCTGTCCATTTTCTCAGGTTCTGTAAGAAAAAAGGAAAGAAGGAAAAAAACCTCTTGAACTTATGTTGCTATTGATGTGTAATATAAAATAAAAAAAAACAGTTAAATTTCAATTACCCACAGGTAATTATAACTTTATTGTTTGACTGTACTACAGGGATTTTTGTAATTCCCAAGACTAATAATTTTCTATAATTTTACAGGTTGTCAAATAAACTATTAAAGATTATCTTTGAAAAGGCATCTGCAATTGTAAGGACATATCATACCATTCCTGCACTGTATTAGTAATTAGAGATCCCTGGATAGTGAAATATCTGTGCTGGGAGCTCACCACCGGGTAGCACATTTCCTCACAGCCGCACCTAATCTCCCACAAACGCGTTTAAACTTCTCAGGTATTCTCTTCACTGCTGTAGGACACACATTCAAATTTTATTAATATTCCCCCAGCAACTCCAAATGGTTTGTCAAGATAAATCTCTACCTCCTGGTAGGAAGAAGTTAAAATCACAAAGATGGGCCCCACCTATCGTTAAAGGGAAAATCTCAGGACAAATGCACGAGAGGAGGTGGGTTGGAGAGGTGCAAGTGGAGAGTGGTGTGTGTGTGTGTGTATGTGTGTGTGTGTGTGTGTTGGGTAGAATCGAAAGGTTTGGGGGCCAAGATATATTTATTTCTACCAATAATTGTTAGAGTCAGTAATATGAAATTAGCCCAATAGCAAGGCTCTTTCTGAACGTTTCTCTTTCCCGAGGCCATTTCTGTTGTGTGTGTGTGTCTGTAGTCAGTCATGTCCGATTCCTTTGCAATCCCATGGACTGTAGCCCACCCAGTCTCCTCTGTTGGGGAATTTTCCAGGCAAGAACACTGGAGCAGGTTGCCATTTCCTATATATCTGTATATACATTGTGGGGTATGGACCCTATTGCCTAAAGAGATAACCATACCCCCTCTCTTTTTTGCCACACCACACAGCATGCAGGATCTTAGTTCCCCAAAGTTAAAATGAAAGCCACTCAGTCGTGTCTGACTCGTTGCTATCCCATGGACTATACAGTCCATGGAATTCTCCAGGCCAGAATACTGGAGTGGGTAGCCTTTCCCTTCTGCAGTAGATCTTCCCAGCCCAGGAATTGAACTGGGGTTTCTTGCCTTTGCAGATGGATTCTTTGCCAACTAAGCTATCAGGGAATCCCCCACACCCTTGCAGTGGAAGTGTAGAGTCTTAACCCCTGGGCCGCCAGGAAAGTCCCAACCGACCATGCCCTTTTTGGTTCCTCTCTTAGGAAACAGACCTTTATGGCAGGTTAGGGAGGTGCAGATATGACTTCCTCATGGAACCTCTAGTTCTTCAAACACACCACGTCTGTCATGACTCCCTGCTCCTATGTGCACTGAACCCTCAGTCCAAATGCCTTCCTCCTGTCTCCTGTCAAACACCAACTTACTCTTCTAGACCAGAGGAAGTGTGCTTACTCACTCTTCTATTTCTACTAAATATTTTCTCTCCTGGGTTCTCAGAGGAATGTTTTTCATCTTTATTAATGAGGCAAGAGGCACCATGTCAGGTAAACCAAAATGAAGCCTAGGACTAGATTGACAACTGGAGAATGCCTTTACCTGCCTTAGGGATACAGGAAAGCACCAGAAATGACTTTCAGGTCAAAACCAGAAACAAGGACTGTTTTTTAGGGCACTCACAGTGACTTGAGCAAAGACAAGTTTAGAGCTGGAGGGGTCAGTTAATTTATTAAGAGACAGTGGTAAAGAAGACAGATGCATCATGGTCTGATTGGGTATTGTGGACAGATGCTATCTAAAAAGGTGTTGAAAAGCCCAAAGGGGTCTGTTGGCTGTACCAAACCTCTCATACCAGATTCTACCTGGGCCTAACAGTGCAAACATTGCGGTGTTCTGTAGAGTCCATCCATCTCCTCTGCTAGTCTGCAAATTCCTGACAGGCAGACACTGTCACGCTCAGTTCTGTTCCCTCAGCACCATGCCTACTAGGTAGTCACCTCATAAATGTTCAAGCTCTGTAGCTTCAAAAGCACAGAAGATCTGAGCTCTTCTCCCAGCCCTGCCATAGTCTGTCTCTGTAACCTGTACAAGTTGAAGCCTCAGGTTTCCATACTATGTACACATCCATTTTCCCTCTAAAAGTCTAGAGGGAAAGTAGAAATAATTCTTTACTGGCACTCTGAAACCCCTCCCATTGGGATGCTTACTTCTTGAGTTCCTATTGCAGGAAAGCAAACTCTTAACTCTGTAACCAGAAAAAGTACAAATGCAAGAAAGGACAGCAACTGCTTGGCTCTTTCTCACTATGGGGTAAATGGTTGCTTGGAGATTTTGGATGAGAACCCAATTTGGTGAGAGACTAAGAGTTTAGTGGTGATAAAGTATCTCATGGGTATGAACAAAGGGACATGAAGGGAGAAAGTAAGTCATGGAAGAGAAGAAAGCACCAGAAAGCAAGTCTTGGGAATTGTAAAACATATTTTGTCATCTTTACATTTTGTAAGTTTTCTTTGGTGAGAAGAATTGATCATAATTTTATTTTTAGTTTTTACCTGAATAGGACAAATAAAGATCAAATTAAGAAGTAAGATAATAAGTATATTAAAGTCATGAGATAACAAAGCTTTAAGGAATGGAAAGATGATCATATAAATAAATTCTCCAAGGTCACACTGGATAAAGACAGTGTGAGGAACAAGAATGACATCTCTTGTCTTTTATTTGAGGTGATGTGAAAGTTGCTCAGTAATGTCTGACTCTTTGCAACCCCATGGACTGTCCATGGAATTCTCCAGGCCAGAATACTGGAGTGGGTAGCCTTTCCCTTCTCCAGGGGATCTTCCCAACCCAGGGATCGAACCCAGGTCTCCTGCATTGCAGGCAGATTCTTTATCAGCTGAGCCACAAGGGAAGCCCATGAACACTGAAGTGAGTAACCCATCCTTTCTCCAGGGGATCTTCCTGACCCAGGAATCGAACTAGGGTCTCCCACATTGTAGGCAGATTCTTTACCAACTGAGCTATCAGTCTTTTATTTAATCCTTTGCTTTTTCTACAATTTTCTGTTTCCAATCTTTATGCCAATGCTTAAAAAGATACCCATCCTGCAACACATAAAAGACTTTTCACATTATCATTAATTATGTTAAAATGCAGATGAGGTAGGTAAAAAAAATATCAACAATACTAGTGTTAAATGAAGACTATATTTTTTACCAATGCATAATCTCAACAAAAATTTCATTACAATGCAACAGTTCTCCTTACTGGCCACTGCAAAGCTAGTTAGTATTTGTCCTTGTGGTATAAGCATTCTGGGATCTTAAAATTCAAAACTGTAAAATTATTAAATAGTCTTTATTGCAGCATGTCTTACTTCTCAATAAGTCTTTTTGATAACAGCTTTGTGCCCTGAGCTGAAGGCAATGTCAAGGTCAATTATTTCATTCAAGGCCCCTAATTAAGACTACTTTTTTGAGGTCAGGATAATGCATTACTTTATTTTAATAGAGGGGAGATCAAAGCTCTACCTTAAATGTTCCTGCAGCAAAGCAATGCTGCTTTAACCTGGGTTACATTAACAAGGGCAAAAAACTGGTTACTCATTTTAGAGCCCCACCCCCAACTCCACTGCAAAGACAGTATTCAGCTCAATAGAAAATAAGCTTGCATTAGCAAAGCCAGTTTACCCAGAAATGCACCCATGGGCCCCTTTAGATACTTCTGAGATCCTGCATTTCCATAGCTCCTGTGCAGTGGTTACTGCTGCTGTTTCAGTAAGACTATAATGGGAGGTGGACACCCGCAGATACGTTTCATGGGGTCCAAGCACATTCACTTCTACAGTGTTTAAGAATCAAGGTATTTCCCATGAAATCTGGATTTCTGGATACTCACAGAAAGAATCAAAAGATCTAACAATGTTCAGCCCATGTTTTATTTTTTTCTGTTGGTTTGGTTTTTTGTTTAATTTCATTGAAGTAGTTAATTTCTGCTGTCAAAGTGACTCAGTATTTTATACACACACATACATATATATATTCTTATTTATATTCTTTTCCATTTTGGTTTATCATAGGATATTGAATATAGTTTCCTGTGCTGTATAGTGTGATCTTGTTGTTTATCCATTCTGTGTATAATGGTTTTCATTTTTTAATCCCAAATGCCCAATACTTCCCTCCTCCACCTTCTCTCACCCTTGACAGCTACAAGCCTGTTCTCTATGTCTATGAGTTGGTTCCTGCTTTGCAAATATGTTCATTTGGGTCATATTTTAGATTTCACGTGTAAGTGATGTCATATGGTGCTCGTCTTTCTCTTTCTGACTTCACTCAGTGTAATTTCTAGGTCCATCCGTGTTGCTGAAAATGACATGATTTCATTCTTTTTTATGGCTGAGCAATAGTCCATTCTATGTATGTACCACATTTTCCTTATCTGTTTCCTTATCTATTTGTCTGTCAATGACCATTTATGTTGCTTCATATCTTGGCTATTGTAAATAGTGCTGCTCTGAACCTAGGAGAGCCGGTATTCTTGAATGGTAATAATTGACTAGACTAAGGAATGACAGCCTCCTTTAGATAGGATGTGCATTCAAATTTGTTACCATCCCAACTGCTCATTGCTGCAGAGATTATAAACAGGCTAACATATTTTGTTTGGCTGATATAGTATCTATGTTATTACTAATGTGTTTTTTAATTGTAATGCTTTGGAGCAGGATTTATATATGCACTTTCACAGGCTCAAAATTTCTATTGCTGTATACCTGGCCAGATCCACATATTTATACTGCCAGCCTGGCATTGGTAGCAGCCCTTCTTATGTTCTGTCCCATTTTCCTGCAGCCCACAGAAATTCCCCAGATGCTGAGGGAAACAGTTTCTAGCAGTCTCATAGCTGAAATCACTCTCAAACAAATATGTGCACTAAGCCTTGGGCTCAGGTTGCTTTCAGAGAAAACTAAAATGACAACATTTAAACGTATTCTATTGTGAGGGCATCCTAATAGTTACATGCTATGCAGATGGTTGATCAGGATTGTGAGGGCTCTGGAAGTGATGCCATAGAGGGAGAATGTGTAGAAACTATGAAGGGCAGACTTAAAGTAAGTCTGATTCCTGTAGTCAAAGTTCGGGGAAATATTCTATGAAGAGAGGTAAAATGAACAGGTTAAGCTCCAGAAGGCAAGATTAAAACTTGGAAATCTGACCCAGCCAGATAAGTTCAATATAAGGACACAATTTTAACCTCTAGAGCACACTAAGACAAAACAGGCTGCTTTGTGCCGAAGTTCACATTTTCTTTCAGAGATTTCAAGTTACTAAATTCCCGTGTTTTACACAGACCCTTGTAATCCATGTTGCTCACACACTTTTATTTAATGTCACAAACATGGGGTTATGTACAGGGTAATCTTGCTGTTTATCAGGTTGTGTAGCTGTTCAACTGTTTCTTTGGAGGTTGGTGGGCGGGAAAAGAAAGAGAGAAAGCTGGCATTTGGTGATGAGAGCAGTCATTCCCCCACCATTATAGGGATATAATTTAGCACCCCTATAAAACCTAGGGATGCCTCAAATCAAAATGCATTTTTCTCTTCACACTGAGAATCTCTTAAGTGCACAGGAACGCATAAGATCAGGTGAATTATCTATTATCTGAAAGATATTTATGATGCCTAAGGTGGGAGAGCATGACTCATATCTGCTCCTCACAGGAACTCAAACATGATAGTAAGCCAGCGGAGAGGAAATAGCTGAAATATTTGGAAGAACAAACCCTCCCTGCCAGAGGTTACTGTGAATTCAAGTGTTTTCCACTTCTGCCCTTCTTCAAAGCTACAAAGCAATGAGGTAGTCAAATTAATGAAGTATTGTAATAGAAATGGAAAGATTAGAGTGTGCTGAAGAGTGGAATATAGTTTTGTTCTTAAGAGGCATGATAGGAAAGAAGCACTTTGATGTAAGAGGCTGGCTGGAGGGGCTATTCAACTTCAGTGTCACCAAAAAAAGAAAAAGGAAATCAGAATAGATTAGCATGATTTTGTTATCATTCCAGATATGATAACACATGAGAAAATAGACATTATTGGGTTATAATTCAATAGATAGTTACTGATAAATGTAAGCTATAAAAGTAGGGCTCTATCCAGTGTACATTTTATCAGAGCCTACTGTGTGGATTGAATTACAGCTTCCATAACGGCCAGCAGCCCTCCCATTTATGTTTATGGATTCCAGCCCATCCAACAAAAGTAAAAATTAAATGGAAATTCATTACCAGAGAGTCCAAAAGTCCTGATGGAGCTCCCAAAGTGACAGTGGTCACCTTTCAGGGAGGTTAGCAAGTCCCCATAAGCCAGTGTCACACAGTGGAACTTTTACATTCTCACAAGAAATTCACTCCAGATGTCAAGATCTTTCAACTTGAGATTGAAAGTGGAAGCTCTTTGAGGATAGATACAATAAAGTGTGAAGAATCACTCGCGTTATTCCCCCAGCGTCTAGGTTCTTAAAATAATACAGCCACTACACCGGGAGACCTGATGCCATCTTCTTCTCTGCCCTCAGCCTGTCCGGGTGCTGTCCCTAACAGAGGATACTGGCTTCAATCCCGTGCTCCTGTGGGTGGGCCGCAGCAGCAGATGACTTTTTAAATGACATGCTGTTTCCTGTTCTCCTGCTTGTGTAAGTGGATTTCGCAGGGGTTTTCTTTTGATGATACTAATTCCACCAAAGATAATTAGGGAATGAGGAAGTCTGCTTTTGTATTTGTGCCTTTGGGATGTACAGACTTATTTAGCATCTGAGGGAAAATGAACTTCAGTCAGTGAGAGAAGAGAGGACACTTTATTTTGGAAAGAGAAATGAATGCTGCTTAGGTTTTGGAGTCACCTGCAGAAACAAATCTTTTTATTACTACCCTTCTGGTGATACAAACATGCCATTATTTCTTTACTATTTCCTGCTCAGATACAGCCAGCCAATGAAATGGGTTGATATTTGTAAAAAGAAACTTATTTTTCAATCATCAAACTCTCCAAGCTGCTGGTGGTGGTGTTGATGGGTGTCACTCTCAATTATTAACGTCTCAATGTTTCACATTTAACATATTTCCTGAAAAAAAGATTAGAAAATAATAATAATTCAACAGCCCGCCCTGCTTTTTGGATGATGTCTTGCCTGAAACTTTCTGATTAAAACCAAATGTGTCTGTGGTTGTTGTAAGACTGACAGTTTGTTTTGAAGGTTTTAGGAGAGGACAAGTGGCATTAAAATACTCACAAAAATTCAGTGTTTTAGTGAGGGAAATGATCACCATCAATCCCAGCAACATTCCCATGTCTTAATAATAATTATATATATATACCTATATATATGATTGAAAAGTCCTTAAAAATAATTACTGTGCTACTCTGTACATGTGCTGTGGTCCCACAACTGCATGAGGGATATGGTGTGCTATTACTATGTATTTTTAGGTTTTAAATTATTTTTTAAGTTGCCAATTAGAGATTGGAAAATATACTCCCTTAGCCTCTAGAGATTTTGCAATAAGTATTTTAATGTAACAAAAATTTTACAGTAACACTTAACCTTCAATAGTGAATGTGACTTGTAAAATAGAAAAGAATCCATAATGTATTGGAAGGCAACTGTTCAACATTGTATGGTTATGGAATTGGGATAACATCAACAAATTCTGCCCAACAGACCAGATATGATGATGTTTGACAAACTTGTTGATACTGCAACTCCTCTAAGTTCCCATCAATAATAGCAATGAGTTTCAGTGAGGACGTGGGTCTGAGAAAGAAATTGAAATTAATATGTAGACAGAGAGACTTCAGAGCAAAGTCAATTATCTTTTAGGTGACTAGGGTACTTTGCATACACAAATTAAATATTATAAGTAACTGAGAATTAATTTTATACTGGAATCAATCCTGAATACCTTACTCTCACACACCTGTGATAGTGGGATATTTTTCATAACAGAAAATTAACAAAATGAGTCATTTTCTTTTTTTTTTTCTTTTTTTTTTTTCATTTTCTTAATTTTAAAGCTGATAGAGAATCCAGCTATATGGAAAGAAGAAAAGGCAAAGAATATGAAAGAGAAAAGAAAATAGTTACAATTTTAAAAGAATGTTGAAAGCTATATCCTTGCATATGACAGAAAAACATATTTTTTTTCTAAAAAAGAAAATAGCTATCACATTTGATACTTAAAATATTATTATAGAATCTATAAACAAACATATAGCATTATAATAAAAGAAATATGTGTAAGCTCATTTCCTGACTTAAAAATTAAACTATTAGCCATTTCATTATTTCTGTGTTAGGGTCTTCATCTTATTCCCCAGTCTTCCCACTATTCTGAATTTTATATTGATTATTCCCTTGCTTAAAAAAAATAATCCTAATCCAGGAAGGGTCAAGAGGGAGGGGATATATGTATACCTATGGCTGATTCACTTTGAGGTTTGACAGAAAACAACAAAATTCTGTAAAGAGATTATCCTTCAATTAAAAAATAAATTTAAAAACAAATAAGCAAAAAAATAGTCTTAATCCATATGCATATAATACATATGCATAAAATGCTATATTATAGTCTATTGTTTTAAGCTTTATAAAAATAATAGTGTTTGATATAATCTATTATGATTTTTATCAGTAAATATTTTTTTAAGATTCATCCCATTATAGGGTACAGCTGTTTTTTCATTTTTATTACTATATAATGTTCCATTGTGTGTATATATCACATGTGGTTTATTTATTATATTGGTCTGCTAGGCTGCCATAACAAAATATTACAGATTGATTGGCTTAAACAATAGGACTTTATTTTCTCACAGTGCTGAAGGCTAGAAGTTCAAATTAAAGGTGTTAGCAGAGCTGGTTTCTAGTAAGACCTCTCTTCCTAGCTTGCAGCCACTTGCTTTCTCTCTCTGCCCTCAAGTGGTCTTTCTTCTGTGTATATGTACCATTCACTCTTGTTATCGCTTCCTTTTTTAAGGACACTAGTCCTGTTGGATTAGGATCTCACCTCTGTGACTTAACCTTAATAACTTCCTTAAATATTTTGTCTCCAACTACAGCCATGTTGAGGGTTAGGGCTTCAACATAGGGATTTAAGGGGGCATAGTTCAGACTATAATATGTATTATCCTAGGATTGTTCCCAGGTTTTTTTCTCCTATAATCAGTGCTTCTGTGAACATTCTTGTATTAGATTTCCTGAAACTCATGAGCAGGAGTTTTTTAAATTACATAAGTAGAAGAAGAATTGCTAGTTCTTAAGTCTTGCAAATGTTCAAAATCACAAGCTGGCACCAGATCACTTCCCAACACGATTGTATGAAGTTTAACTCCCACTAGAAATGTCTGTGTATCCTCACAGGTCCATATCCTTAAAGTCAGTAGTTATTATCAAACATCTCAAATGTACCTTATTAAAGTCTTTAATATCATTCCCTTAATTACAAATGATTTTGATAGTTTTTCATTTGTTTATTCACAATTTGTGTCCTATATTTTGGTAAAATTTCTATTCTATCTTATTCTCCATTTTCTATAAGATTTTATCTTTTAAAAATCTATTAATAGACATTTTATGTGCATTTTGGATACAGAATCTTTGATTATATATGTTGCAAATATCTTATAGTTTGTATTTTGTCATATAGTTCACTTTTGATGAGCCTAAGTTTCAAATTTTAATGAAGGTTAACTCATCAGTTTTCCTCTAAGCTTACTACTTTTTGTGTTTTTTTCAATATTATTTCTTGCTCTCAAGATCATAAAGATATTCTCCATGTGTTGCTTTAAATCCTAGGCCCTTTATCTCAACCTCACTGTAAAAAAAAAAAAAAGGAAAGTTTTAGATTTTGCAAAATCCTTCACCAATGTATATACTAAGTATTCTAGGTAAATTGGCGATTTGAATTATTAATTCCTTTGTCCCATTTTATTAATACCTAGTGCATGCAAGGGCTTCCCAGATGGCACTAGTGGTAAAGAACCTATCTGCCAATGCAGGAGAAGTGATGTGGGTTCGATCCCTGGGTGAGGAAGATCCCCAGGAGGAGGGCATGGCAACTCACTCCAGTATTCTTGCCTGGAGAATCCCATGGACAGAGGAGCCTGGTGGGCTACAGTCCATAAGGTTGCAAAAAGTTGGACAGTACTGAAGCGACTTAGCATGCACGCACACATACACTCCATGCAAAGGAACCGAAAAAGAGAACAAAACTATATAAATTAGATATGGTCCTTGTTCTCAAGATGCTTGAAGTTGTTCCTAGAAAACAGATTGTATAGCAGAATAACATGAGCACGTGGTATTAGGATTATAGGAGAAAGGCACTGGGATCCCTGAAGTCCTTTAAAATAATTTAATACTAAAAATTATTGGATTCTTATTATATGCGAGGATAATACCACTTATTTTTTGAAAACCTCATGAAATTGTTCCTCTACTGGTGTATTTTTAAAATGTCAAAACCAAATGGAAGCTTGGAAAAACATTTCTCAGTTGCCCTGGAGAATCCTGGCCAATAAGGTGTACAATGGGATTTGATCTCAAGTAGCCTGGCCCTGGAGGTCTTCCATAGGTACCCTTCTCCTCATCCTTATTGAGGGAGCAGCTAGAGCAAGATCAGACATAAGAGAAGAATTAACATAGGCTATAGCATTGAAAACTGACCTTAAAGGCTGCAGAAGATTTTAGAAGACAGAGAAGAAGGACTCTATTAAAATCAGGGAGGTGGTAAGGTGCATGCTCTATTTTGGAGAGAGCAAGTGGCACATAGTGACAAGCTGCGCCCTTTTCAGAGAGGCTGGAAATATAGGTTCATGAGCGAAAGGAAAAGGAATATTATTCTAAAGAAACAACCCTGGTCTGCAGAGCCTCTGCCTGCCTTAAACCTCTCTCCCCTCCGCACTCTCTCTTGGCTCCAGTCACTCTGGAACTTCCCCGCTGCTTATGAATAGGCGAAGCATAGCCTTGCTTCAGGACTATGCATTTGCTTTTCACTTTTCATGAATGCTCTTCCCCCTTAGCCTGGCATCCTCCTTCCTATTACTTGAGTTTATACTAACATGGAGCCAATTCACTGGAAAAGGCCCTGATGCTGGGAAAGATTGAAGGCAGGAGGAGAAGGGGGTGACAGAGGTTGAGATGGTTGGATGGCATCACTGACTCTATGGACATAAGTTTGAGCTAACTCTGGGAGATAATGAAGGACAGGGAAGCCTGGAGTGCTGCAGTCCTTTGGGATGCAAGGAATTGGACACGACTTAGGGACTAAACAAGAACAACACTAACATGGTACTCATTACAGAGGCTTTCCCTAACTCTCTTGTCTAAAACACAAATCCTCTCCCTCTGTTTTCTTTTCTCTGCATATTCTTTCTTCAAAGCACTTGCCACCACCCAAGCTTGTGTCAGATCACTATTTCCTTACTTTCTATCCACTGGGCAAGAACTCTGGACAATTTTTAGCCTTGTAAAAACCCCAGTTCCTAAACTGTGCTTCATATATAATGTGTAGTCCACAAATATTTGTCATGTAGATGAAATAAAAGAATGAATGATGAATGAACCATTAAATGAATAAATGATGGGTATTAGGGCACCATCACAGGTTTTGTAGGTTATGACATGAACCCTCTTTTATAAATAGTCTCTGGCAGCTATGTAAGAGAGGAATAGGAGAGACAAGATGAAGAAAATAGGGAGAACAATTATTAAACTTTTACAAGAGCAGAGTGGAGCCTAGTAATTCAGAGCTTCATTTCTGGCATCAGACTGTCAGGGTTTAAATCTCAGCTCTAAGATCTCCTGGCTGAATAGCCTTGGGAAAGTCCCAGAATTTCTGCCTTTCACTTTGTCTATAAAATGGGGATAACTCTTGAACTGTTGGAAGGCTTAAATGAGATAATGAATTGCTTATGATAGTGATTCATTAAATATAATGGTCCTCAGTAATAATATGCACTTAAGCCAGGGCAGCATCAGTAGGAATTGAAGGAAGAAATAAATCAAGAGATGTTGAATAGATAGGATGATCAAGACTTTGGGTAATATAAAAAGGAAATGCCTAAGACTTGTACTTCTGTCTGATTAGAGATTGGCAATAACTTTAAGTGAGACCCAGAATGCAAGTAAAAGATGCAACTTTGAGTCCTCAGAAGGTAGGGAATAGGAAGTAGCAGGAATCATAAGTTTTGTTGTGAAATGTTTGAGTTTATACCCAAGTATTTTACATGGGGATGTTTAACAAAGTGTTGAAATATACATGAAGGAGGAGATGACAGTTTTAAATGGTATTTTTTTCTTCTTCAAGAAGATTTACAGTAAATTTTCTTAAATAGTTCCTTTCCCTTTGTATTTAAAATACAGTTTACTTAACCTTAATATTTCTCTCTCTAAGGCTTATTTCTATAACAAGGATTTCACAGATTCTACTTACTGCATTTCTTGAATAAGTCCAAAGCTTAATAGAACTAAATAATGATCCAGTCCCCACTCCCAAACCTACATTCATACCTGTTCCCAACCTTTCACTGTATTGAGGAACTGAGAAAGGATTCTCAAGCTCCATATGGATCTGAAGACTTGATTCAAATGTATTATAGAGCTGAATAAAATAGATGTTAAGGGACTCCCCAAAGGGCTATGACCAACCCTCCAAGTTGCAAACCCAAAAGCTCTTGTTTACTGTCCTCAATTTTAACCACACACATTCCTACTCAGAGGAAATAGCATGCTGAAAACCAGTAAAAGAGCAAAAAGAGGTAGTTAGAAATCTGTAATAAATGTATGTAAGTGAGACAGAAAATTAGAAAATGGCCACTTGCCAGCAGCCACATAAATTTTGGAGGAAATGCATTTTCTACTGGGATGCTTTATCATAGGAATTGCAAATATTTATTAAAAGTATTAAAATAGTCAGAATGTTAAATGTTTCCTCCAGTGGTGAAATTTCACATTGCCACATTAGAAGATGGGATATTCTGATACAGCGTTTGTTAAAATGACTTCATTTTATTAGTCTGTCATCCACAATAAATGGGCAGGTACCTTTAAAATAAGATATATTGAAGATAAAAGAGATTTGGGGGAGGGGCAGTGTTTCCTTGTGTGAATGTGGTTTTGGCTACACAAGTATATAAATCTTGCAACCTTTCCCAAATGATACCAACAAGATTTTATTATTGTTTGATATAAAGTTTGTTGGATTTTGTTATCACATGAAAGTCAAGAGTATATTTACCATTAACTTCCTTTTCTCTCTCCTGCGAGATATACCGGATAATGATTTGAATGGTTAGTCCTTTATGGGTTCTCGTATGCAATAACAGACATATCCGAGTGAAGATGCAAAACTAGGCTCCCAGTGAACTGAAGATGGAAGGGGGTGGCTGCTTTATTGCAGAAGGCTAATAGAGATGACAGCTAGAGCCCATCATCACTGAGTGGCACTAAGTTGAAGGGTAACAGGATGAGCTGGTCAGATTACCTCCCTAAGAGGCTTGTGCTTCATGTGAGGCGCTAACCTCAGAAAGATCTTATGCCATCACCTGGCAAAAATAGAAAGAGCCTTTCCCCATCTCAAGACACTCTATTATGTAAGTCAGAACAGCTTCCTGAATCCATCCCATGAAAAGGGGGGTGGTACTGAAGGGAATCTTGTTGCTGTTGTTTAGTAGCTCAGTTGTGTCCTATTCTTTGTGACCCCAGGCACTGCAGCATGTCAGGCTTCCCTGTCCTTCACCATCTCCCAGAGTTTGCTCAAACTTATGTCTGTTGAGTCAGTGGTGCAATCCAAACAACTCATCCTCTGTCATCCTCTTCTCCTCCTGCCCTCAATATTTCCCAGCATCAGGGTCTTTTCCAGTAAGTCAGCTCTTCACATCAGGTGGCCAGAGTATTGGAGCTTCAGCTGCATCATCAATCCTTATGATGAATTTTCAGGGTTGATTTCCTTTAGGATGGACTGGTTGGATCTCCTTGCAGTCCAAGGGACTCTCAAGAGTCTTCTCCAACACCACAGTTTGAAAGCATCAATTCTTTGGTCCTCAGCCTTCATTATGGTCCAGCTCTCACATCCATACATGACTACTGGAATACCATAGCTTTGACTAGATGGAGCTTTGTCAGCAAAGTGATGTCTCTGCTTTTTAATACGCTGTCTATGTTTGTCATAGCTTTTCTTCCAAGGAGCAAGCGTCTTTTAATTTCATGGCTGCAGTCACCATCCGCAATGGTTTTGGAGCCTAAGAAAATAAAGTCTGCCACTATTTCCAATTTTTTACCCACCTATTTGCCATGAAGTGATGGGACCAGATGCCATGATTTTCGTGTTTTGAACGTTAAGTTGTAAGCCAGCTTTTTCACTCTTCTCTTTCACCTTCATGCATTCTGCCATTAGGGTGGTATCATCTGCATATTGAGGTTATTGATATTTCTCCTGGCAATCTTGATTCCAACTTCAGCTTCATCCAGCCTGCATTTCACATTATATACTCTTCATATAAGTTAAATAAGTAGGGTGACTATGTGAAGCCTTTAGATAAACCTTTTCCAATTTGGAATCAGTGCTTTGTTTCATGTCCAGTTCTAACTGTTGCTTCTGTATCTGCATACAGGTTTTTCAGGAGTCAGGTAAGGTGGTCTGGTATTCCTTGCTCTTTAACATGGAAACTTACATTACAATATATAAAATAGATAGCCAGTGGGCATTTGCTGTATGTCTCAGGGAACTCAAACAGGGGCTCTGTATCAACCTACAGGGATGGGGTGGGGAGGGAGATGGGACGGAGGGGACGTATGTACACCTATGGCTGATTCATGTTGTTGTTTGACAGAAAACAACAAAATTCTCTAAAGCAATTATCCTTCAGTTAAAAAATAAATAAATTTCAAAAAAGAATTTTCCACGGTTTGTTGTTATCTACATAGTCAAAGGCTTTAGTGTAGTCAACGAAAAAGAAGTAGATGTTTTTCTGGCATTCCCTTCCTTTTTCTATGATCCAGTGAATGTTGTCAATTTGATCTCTAGTTCCTCTGCCTTTTCTAAGTCCAGCTTGTATATCTGAAAGTTCTCGGTTCACATATGGTTGAAGCCTAGCTTGAAGGATTTTGAGCATTACCTTGCCAGCATGTGAAATGAATGCAGTTATGAAGTAGCTTGAACATTCCTTGGCATTGCCTTTCTTTGGGATTGGAATGAAAACTGACCTTTTCCAGTCCTGTGGCCACTGCTGAGTTTTCCTAATTTGCTGGCATATTGAGTGCAGCACTTTCACAGTATCATCTTTTAGGATTTGAAATAGCTCGGCTGGAATTCCCTCACCTCCACTAGCTTTATTCGTAGTAATCCTTCTTAAGGTCTACTTGACTTTGCACTTCAGGATGTCTGACTCTAGGTGAGTGGTCACAACTTCGTGGGTATCTGGGTCATTAAGACATTTTCAGTACAGTTCTTCTGTGTATTCTTTCCACCTTTTCTTGATAACTTCTGCTTCTGTTAGCTTTGTACCTTTTCTGTCCACAGAGATTGTGCCCATCTCTGGGACTATTCCCTTGGTACCTCTAATTTTCTTGATGAGTTCTCTAGTATTTTTCATTCTATTGTTTTCCTCTATTTCTTTGCATTGTTCGCTTAAGGAGGCTTTTTCTTATCTCTCCTTTCTGTTCTTTGGAACTCTGCATTCAGATGGGTATACCTTTCCTTTTCTCCTTTGCCTTTCACTTCTCTTCTTTTCTCAGTGTTTGTAAGGCCTTCTGAGACAACCATTTTGTCTTGTTGCATATCTCTTTCTTGGGAATGGTTTTGGTCAACACCTCTTGTACAATGTTACACACCTCCTTCCACGATTCTTCAGGTACTCTTGTCTATCAGATCTAATCCTTTAAATCTATTTGTCACTTCCACTGTATAATCATAAGGGATTTGATTTATCTAATCTAACTTAATATGGGATGCCTCTTCATGGATCATAGTCTTGTCATGACAAAAGGGCTTGCATAACTCAGTGAAGCTATGAGCCATGCTGGGCAGGGCCCCCTAAGGTGGACAGGTCCCAGTGGAGAGTTCTGACAAAATGTTGTCCACTGGGGGAGAAAATGGAGAACTACTCCAGTATTCTTGCTGTGAGAATCCCATGAGTAGTATGAAGGGGCAAAAAGATATGACACCAGAAGATGAACCCCTCCCCATTGGAAGATGTCCAGTATGGGGTGAAGTAGAGAGAAGGAGAGGCAGGACTGTTGGAAAGCCAAGTACATCTTGGACAGAATAATGAAGAAGCTAGTAGCCTTCACTAGGTGGGTGGAATGGCCACCTTTCTTATTGGAATGTATTATGTTTAAAATATTTGATTGGCCAAAATGTTCATTCAGGTTTTTCCATAAGATGATAAAGAAAACCCCAAATGAACTTTTTGGTCAACCCAATATCCCATATTTACTCAATGGATATTTTGGGGGCATCTATGAAAAGCTGACCACTCATATGTGTGCTGGAAATCAGAGGTGAACAATGCAACTCTGGTCCTAGCTCAGAAACGTGTCATTCTAATGGGGAGAACACGGGTGCTTACAAGTCAGCATATGCTATTTCACATGGTAAATGAGGGCTTTGAGGAAAAAATAGGGCCATAGGGTGCAAAGTGAGTAAGGAGCCTTCTTTTAGGTCAGGAGAGGGTTGTTGAATAAGGTGACATTTGAGCAGCTGCCTGAATACAATGAGGGATCTATCCAGATCCTGGGGGTCACCGAGGGAAGAACATTCCTGGCAGAGGTTACAGCAGAGGCAAAGCCCCAATCCCCCTGGTTTGAGCTGAGTTCTGGAGCATTGTGTCATCTCCATTCTGCAGCCAGGCTTCCGGAAAGGAAGAACATCAGAGCTATTTGGTCATTGATACTTTAAGTAACTCTTGGTTTCATACTTCTGTTATGTTTTTGGCTTCCCTGAGTCTCCTCAGAAGAGATTAAAAATATGATGGTGAAACTGCCTTTCTGGCTGTTTGCAAGGGCTACTACACATGATAATTTTTAGGGATGCGTGAGCATCTGATGGATGGTTAGACAGACAGAAATTCCACTTCTGTTGAAAACCCAAGGTGACCAGGATAGGTGATATTAATGAGGTATTATGAATGAGAATTTTTACCCTAGCCCTCTGGAAAGCCCTCCTTCATTCTTCTTTCAGGTATCATCTATCTACAAGTGTAATGGCACATGAGGTGCCCTGGGGGATACTAAGCAGTGGGCAGTGTACTGGAGGAGATACTCAGGGACAGCGCATGTAAACTGGCCTTGTTTGAATTTCATGTTCCATTATCAACAGGCTCTGGATGGTCTATAGTTTCCTAACCATATATGGTCATGGTGTGACGAACCAATCTTGCTGGACTTTTGCAGGGATTAAGAGAGAAGATTATAATGGTTTAATATGATGGTAATACAAAATAAATAATATTATGTTAGTGCACAGACAGGATTTAAGGGTTCCTCAACTTAACTATTCCTGTTTTATATTTGGATCAATTATTTGGAATCCATATTGAATTTTAAATTCATTTCTTGTTTCTGCAATTTATTGGAAGACTTTGCAGATTATAGCAGAGAATTAAGACTCAATGGGTCCACATGTTGTAGAAACCAAAATATAGCACTTCCTTGTCATTCATTTATAGGTGTCTTTATTCCACAAATACTCATTCAGTGCCTGATATGTATGTGTCTAGGTCTGTGCTAGAACTGAGGATCTAATAGTAAACAGTAAAGGAATTCAGGACTTCTTGAATTTAGTAGAAAGCTGACTTAGGATGGAAGGGATGTAGATAAAAATCAGATTTAGAAAGTGTATTTTAGATGAGCAAAAACACACCTCAGGAGATGGACACTGTGCTTTGAGAGAACCATGAGATAACAAGCTCGACTAGACATGGGTCATTGAAAAGCAGAATTCTTTATGCAGTGGTGGTGTGCCTGTGGGCCAGCAGTGAAAGAGAGCATGAAGCCCTGCTCCTTCCTCAGGAAGCCTTTAGCCCATGCCACCTGGCAGAGCGCTCGGCCCTTGGGCTATGCTGTCTAGTACCTGGTGATTAATTTCTTCTGGTCTAATATCTGAAGAACATGCTTCCTTTGCCCACAGTCATCAATTTAAAGTCAATGTAATCATTTTATGAGATGAACATCCTGACCATTTAATACACTGAACTCATTCACCTGGTTGGCACAGTCACCTGCAGCCCAGGGTGAGACCAGGGAGGTGACTCTCGGAAGTCAGTCTTGGCGGCAGCAGTGGTTGGTAAGGTAAGGCACGGACTGTTCCCAGGGTGGGGGGAAGCAAGCCTAGAACCAAACCAGTGTTTTGTCTGTAAATCCTTAATACTCAAAGTGTGGTCATGGGACTGGTAGTGCTGGTGTCACAGGGGGGCATATTAGAAATATGGAATCTTAAGACCCTACCCCAGACCTACTGATTGGAATCTGCGTATTAAGGAGGTTCTAGAGGGAGGCACATATATTTTGATGCATGTAAAGCTCTACAGTAGAGTTCTACATATTTTAGACCTGTAGCTTGACTACCCTCCCCAGTGCAGGTGAGATGAGATTAGACAAAGTAGGTAGGAAGGCAGAGTCACTTTCTTCCTGCAATTTGCTCAGCCCTAGAGCATTCTCAGGCTAAAAGCCCATATTAGTTGTTTCATTTGATTATGGAGGGAAAAAAAGGCATATCTGCTGACCAGTGTGTTTTCGTCTATATGATATCACATATGTTTGTTTAGGGAAAAAATGAGTCCTTGAATTAAATAAGAAGTTTAAAATAAATAATAATGGTCTATAAAAATAAGTCTTTCATATTACTAAGTAAATTATGAAAACTGATTATTTTTATTAAAATGAAGCAACAGAAAGCCCACAATTTTGTTTCATATATTGTGTGTTCTCTGATATAGTATGGTATTTTTGTTTGTTTGTTCATTTTTTGCAATTTAGCATCTGTGCATCAAAAAACTTTTTAATTTAAATCCTGTTTTTACCTATTTTACTTGTGTAATTTGGCCACAAAATATCTTAACTTTTCTGAGCTTCAGTGTATTCATCTATTTTTTTTTCTTTAATGTCAAAAGCAGAGAGCCCTGTAACAAGCTTGCCTTTGGGAATATGGAACCACAGTGGCTTCCTGAAGGGGCACTCTGACTTCCTACTTCATCCATCCCAGGAATGTGGGAAGTGTAGTGGACCAGGAGGTGGCTGTCCTCTTAGTTATTGTGAAAGGGGGCAGGACTGACAGGCAGCTGACTTAGGTTCTGGTCTTAGTATTGCACTTGCTTAAAAGAACTGCTGAACCCCTGATTATGGTGGTTTTCTTTCTGGCAGGAGAGAGGAATTGAAATATATCATCTTTTAGCCCTTAAAAGTCAACCTCATTTTTTAAAAACTATCTCACTTATCTACAAATATTTTTGTTATAGATGTTGTCAGTTAACTAGCCCACTATCCATCTCAACAACCTTCCTTTATATTAGCCTCCATCTCTGTGGATGGGAGAAAAAGCACCTCATTCTCAGTCTCTGTTATAGCAAGGAGAGCCATAGGACCCCCTTCCAGTCAATATGTTTAAGCAGAAATCTGTCATCACTGTGTCTTTTACTTCCTCCACCTTCTTGCCTGGCTCACAGAACATTCTTGGAGATGCCACAGCCATCACTAAAACATCATTAAGTCACAATACCAGACCTAGACAACTTGTTACTGTACCTCTTGTTCCCTGAGATTGACAAACCCCCTTCTATTTGGATAAGACAATGTAGCTGAACTTCTGTGTAACCATAAGTGAGACCAGCATCTGCTATTTTCCAGCCATTGTTCTGATGACTAAAGATCCTGCAGTTATATTTCACTGTGGGGTAATCTGTGGCTTGAATTTGTTTCTGTTTTCTAACAATTTGTTGTTGCTGTTCAGTTGCTCAGTCACGTCCAACTCTTTGCAACTCCGTAGACTGCATGCAGCATGCTAGGCTTCCATGTCCTTCACTATCTCCCAGAGTTTGCTTAAACTCATGTGTATTGAGTAGCTGATGCCATCCAACTATCTCATCCTCTGTTTCCCCCTTCTCTTTCTGCCCTCAATATTTCCCAGAATCAGGGTCTTTTCCAATGAGTTGGCTCTTTGCATCAGGTAGCCAAAGTCTTGGAGCTTCAGCATCAGTACTTCCAATGAATATTCAGGGTTGATTTCCCTCAGGATTGACTGATTGGATCTCCTTGCTGTCCACGGGACTCTTGAGATTCTTCTCCAGCACCATCAAAACATCAATTCTTTGGTGCTCAGCTTCTTTATGGTGCAACTCTCACATCTGTAAATGACTACTGGAAAAACCATAGCTTTGACTACATGGACCTCTGTCAGCAAAGTGATGTCTCTGTTTTTCAATACACTGTCTAGGTTTTGTCATAGATGTTTTTTTTCCCAAGGAGAAAACATCTTTTAATTTCATGGCTGCACTCACTGTCCCCAGTGATTTTGGAATTCTCCAGGCCAGAATACTGGAGCGGGTAGCCTTTCACTTCTCCAGGGGATCTTGCCAGCCCAGGGATCGAACCCAGGTCTTCCACATTGCAGGTGGATTCTTTACCAACTGAGCTATCAGGAAAGCCCCTCCATCTTTGATGTTATTGATATTTCTGCCAGCAATCTTTATTCCAGCTTGTAACTCATCCAGCCTGGTATTTCCCATGATGTACTCTGCATATAAATTAAATAAGCAGGGTAACAATATACAACCTTGATATACTCCTTTCCCAATTTTGAACCAGTTCTTTGTTCCATGTCCAGTTCTAACTGTTGCTTCTTGACCTGCATACAGGTTTCCCAGGAGGCAGGTCAGGTGGTCTGGTATTCCCATCTCTTAAGTATTTTTCACAGTTTGTTGTGATTCACACAGTCAAAGGCTTTTGCCAAATCAATGAAGCAGAAATAGACGTTTTTCTGGAATTCTCTTGCTTTTTCTATGATCCAGCAGATGTTGGCAATTTGATCTCTGGTTCCTCTGCCTCTTCTAAATCCAGCTTGAACATCTGGAAGTTCTCCGTTCATGTACTGTTGAAGCCTAGCTTGAAGTATTTTGAGTGTTACCTTGCTAGCATGTGGAATGAGTGCAATTTTGTGGTAATTTAAACATTCTTTGGCATTGCCCTTCTTTGAGATTGAAATAAAAACTGATCTTTTCCAGTCCTGTAGCCACTGTTGCGTTTTCCAAATTTGCTGGCATATTGAGTGCAGCACTTGAACATCATCCTCTTTTAGGATTTGAAATAGCTCAGCTGGAATTCCATGACTTCCAGTAGCTTTGTTTGTTATGATGCTTCCTAAAGCCCATTTGACTTCACACTCTAGGATGTCTGGCTCTAGGTGAGAGATTGCACCACCATGATTATCCACATCATTAAGACCTTTTCTGTACAGTTCTTCTGTGTATTCTTGCCACCTTTGCTTAATCTCTTCTGCTTCTGTTAGGTCCATACCATTTCTCTTCTTCATTGTGCCCATCTTTGCCTGAAATGTTTCCTTGGTATTTCTAATTTTCTTGAGAGATCTCTAGTCTTTCTGATTCTGTTGTTTTCCTCTGTTTCTTCGCATTGTTCACTTAAGAAAGCTTTCGTATCTCTCTTGACATTCTTCGGAACTCTGCATTCTAATGGGTATATCTTTCCTTTTCTCCTTTGCCTTTGCTGCTTTCTCAGCTATTTGTAAAGCCTCCTCAGGCAACTATTTTGCCTTTTTATATTTCTTTTTCTAACATTAAAATATAGGAAATAATGCCTTTCCATAGCCCAAGAAAGTAAGAGCTTCTATTTTGGCTGAAATTACCACAATGTTGAAATCCTCTGAGTTAAATATTCCCCATGATCATTGCAATGATAACCTCTGCCCAAATGCATGTGTAGGTTCTGGTATTTCATATATCTCTTTAGACTCTGTGCTATTGGCACTGCATACAAGGATACAGAGGATAACAGCCCCAAAGAGGAATGCCTCAGAAGCAGGATTGTACAATGTGATTCTTAAGATACTTGAGAAAAATTAAGGGACTGCGGAAACTTTCAGCTGGAAAAGTAACAATAAAGACAAACATATTTATCAAGATATGCTGAATAAATGCGGTGTGCTTCATAGAAACCCGTTTGAAAAGAAGGAATAGAGTCTATGTGTGAGAGAGAAAGAGAAAGAAAATACTACTTTTCTTTACTCAGAGCACTACTGAGACACATGCAAAATGAAGGACAGAAAGTCAGGAAAAGGGGGGAAGAAAGAACAAAAAAGGACCATAGAAGGGAGAGAAAAAGGGAGAATGATGGGAGAAAGAAATTATTAGGAAAGCAGAGGCGAAAAACAGAACAAAGGAAACAGGAGAAAACCTTCCCCAGGTGCAGGAGGCCAGCTGTGGCAGACGACAGTTTAAACTTTCCTGCCTCTCTCCTCTGCTTTCCACCCTCCAAAGAGGGAGATGCTGTCATCTCCATTCTGAGGTTAGGGAGGCAGGCACAGAGAGAGGAATCGACTTGTTCAAGGTCTCATGGTGGCTGAATGACCCATATAGGATCCAAAGCCCAGGAATTGTATAGAACTCCATATTTTATGCTCTCACTGTAGACACTGGCTGAGGATCTTTGAAAATGGGGTTGTTTATTAAGTGAATACTTATTGAGCATCTACAAAATGCCCTAGTGGATATACTAGGGCATACACTAGAGATACACTAGTGGGAGAAAAAAAAATTAAATCCTCTGCTTTCTTGGGCTTAAATCTGGAAAGAGAAGACAATTTAATAGATATAGTGATGCTAATAGATATGGAAATATTAAGCAGTGTAGGGGATACAGGATAGGCCCAGGTTAGGGGTGAGGGTTATTATTTATATAAGGATATTGAGAAGAGTTCAGTGGTAAGGCAGAACATGAACAGAAATCTAATCTAGAAAAGGAAGTGAGCTGTGAGGTCATGCTGGGGGAAAAAAAATTGTATCGAGGTAGAGCAAGAGAGTATGAGAAGGCAAAATGATAAAATACTGAAAGAGTAACTCCCCAGGTCGGTAGGTGCCCAATATGCTACTGGAGATCAGTGGAGAAATAACTCCAGAATGAATGAAGGGATGGAGCCAAAGCAAAAACAATACCCAGTTGTGGATGGGACTGGTGATAGAAGCAAAGTCCGATGCTGTAAAGAACAATATTGCATAGGAACCTGGAATGTTAGGTCCATGAATCAAGGCAAATTGGAAGTGGTCAAACAGGAGATGGCAAGAGTGAATGTCGACATTCTAGGAATCAGCGAACTAAAATGGACTGGAAAGGGTGACTTTAACTCAGATGACCATGATATCTACTACTGTGGGCAGGAATCCCTTAGAAAAAATGGAGTAGCCATCATAGTCAACAAAAGAGTCCAAAATGCAGTACTTGGATGCAATTTCAAAAACGACAGAATGATCTCTGTTCATTTCCAAGGCAAATCATTCAATATCACGGTAATCCAAGCCTATGCCCCAACCAGTACCATTGAAGAAGCTGAAATTGAACGATTCTATGAAGACCTACAAGACCTTTTAGAACTAACACCCAAAAAAAGATGTCCTTTTCGTTATAGGGGACTGGAATGCAAAAGTAGGAAGTCAAGAAACACCTGGAGTAACAGGCAAATTTGACCTTGGAGTACGGAATGAAGCAGGGCAAAGGCTATTAGAGTTTTGCCAAGAGAACGCACTGGTCATAGCAAACACCCTCTTCCAACAACACAAGAGAAGACTCTACACATGGACATCACCAGATGGCCAACACCGAAATCAGATTGATTATATTCTTTGCAGCCAAAGATGGAGAAGCTCTATAGTCAGCAAAAACATAACTGAGAGCTGACTATGGCTCAGATCATGAACTCCTTGTTGCTAAATTCAGACTTAAACTGAAGAGAGTAGGGAAAACCACTAGACCATTCAGGTATGACCTAAATCAAATCTCTTATGACTATGCAGTGGAAGTGAGAAATAGATTTAAGGGACTAGATCTGATAGACAGATTGCCTGATGAACTATGGACGGAGGTTCTTGACATTGTACAGGAGACAGGGATCAAGACCATCCCAATGGAAAAGAAATGCAAAAAGGCAAAATGGTTGTCTGAGGAGGCGTTACAAATAGCTGTGAAAAGAAGAGAAGCAAAAAGCAAAGGAGAAAAGGGAAGATATTCCCATTTGAATGCAGAGTTCCAAAGAATAGCCAGGAGAGATAAGAAAGCCTTCCTCAGCGATCAATGCAAAGAAATAGAGGAAAACAGCAGAATGGGAAAGACTAGAGATCTCTTCAAGAAAATTAGAGATACCAAGGGAACATTTCATGCAAAAATGGGCTCAATAAAGGACAGAAATGGTATGGACCTAATAGAAGCAGAAGATATTAAGAAGAGGTGGCGAGAATACACAGAAGAACTGTACAAAAATGATCTTCATGACCCAGATAATCACAATGGTGTGATCACTCACCTAGAGCCAGACATCCTGGAATGTGAAGTCAAGTGGGCCTTAAAAAGCATCACTATGAACAAAGTTAGTGGATGTGATGGAATTCCAGTTGAGCTATTTCAAATCCTGAAAGATGATGCTGTGAAAGGGCTGCACTCAATATGCCAGCAAATGTGGAAAACTCAGCAGTGGCCACAGGACTGGAAAAGGTCAGTGTTCATTCCAATCCCTAAGAAAGGCAATCCCAAAGAATGCTCAAACTACCGCACAATTGCACTCATCTTACACGCTAGTAAAGTAATGCTCAAAATTCTCCAAGCCAGGCTTCAGCAATACATGAACCGAGAACTTCCAGATGTTCAGGCTTGGTTTAGAAAAGGCAGAGGAACCAGAGATCAAATTGCCAATATCCGCTGGATCATCGAAAAAGCAAGAGAGTTCCAGAAAAACGTCTATTTCTGCTTTATTGACTATGCCAAAGCCTTAGACTGTGTGGATCACAATAAACTGTGGAAAATTCTGAAAGAGATGGGAATACTAGACCACCTGACCTGCCTCTTGAGGAACCTGTATACAGGTCAGGAAGCAAAAGTTAGAACTGGACATGAAACAACAGACTGGTTCCAAATAGGAAAAGGAGTACATCGAGGCTGTATATTGTCACCCTGCTTATTTAACTTATATGCAGAGTACATCATGAGAAATGCTGGGCTGGAAGAAGCACAAGCTGGAATCAAGATTGCCGGGAGAAATATCAATCACCTCAGATATGCAGATGACACCACCCTTATTGCAGAAAGTGAAGAGGAACTAAAAAGCGTCTTGATGAAAATTAAAGAGGAGCGTGAAAAAGTTGGCTTAAAGCTCAACACTCAGAAAACTAAGATCATGGCATCTGGTCCCATCACCTCATGGGAAATATATGGGGAGACAGTGGAAACAGTGTCAGACTTTATTTTTTGGGGACCAAAATCACTGAAGATGGTGACTGCAGCCATGAAATTAAAAGGTGCTTACTCCTTGGAAGGAAAGTTATGACCAACCTAGATAGCATATTAAAAAGCAGAGACATTACTTTGCCAACAAAGGTCCATCTGTTCAAGGCTATGGTTTTGTGAGAGTTGGACTGTGAAGAAAGCTGAGTGCTGAAAAATGGATGCTTTTGAACTGTGGTATTGGAGAAGACTCTTGAGAGTCCCTTGGACTGTAAGGAGATCCAACCAGTCCATCCTGAAGGAGATAAGTCCTGGGTGTTCATTGGAAGGACTGATGCTGCAATTGAAACTCCAATACTTTGGCCACCTCATGGGAAGAGTTGATGCATTGGAAAAGACCCTGATGCTGGGAGGGATTGGGGGCAGGAGGAGAAGGGGATGACAGAGGATGAGACGGCTGGATGGCATCACCGACTCGATGGGCATGAGTTTGAGTAAACTCCGGGAGTTTGTGATGGACAGGGAGGCCTGGCGTGCTGCGATTCATGGGGTCGCAAAGAGTCAGACACAACTGAACTGAACTGAACTGAACAAGAGAAAAAGCCCTGTGGCTTTTAACAGCTTGAGACAACAGAGTACAAGAAAAATAAAAATCTATATATACAATGTATTTGGGGTTTCCCAGATGTCGCGAGTGGTAAAGAAAGTAAAAGTGAAGTTGCTCAGTTGTGTCCGACTCTTTGTGACCCCATGGACTGTAGCCTACCAGGCTTCTCCATCCATGGAATTTTCCAGGCAAGAATACTGGAGTTGGTTACCATTTCCTTCTCCAGGAGATCTTCCTGACCCAGGGTTTGAACCTGGGTCTCCCGCATTGTAAGCAGACGCTTTACCCTCTCAGCCACCAGGGAAGTGGTAAAGAACCTGCCTGTAAATGCAGGAGACATAAGAGACATAGTTTCGACCCCTGGATTGGGAAGATCCCCTGGAGAAGGAAATGGCAACCCACTTCAGTATTTTTGCCTGGAAAATACTATGGACAGAGGAGCCTGGAGGCCTACAGTCCCTGGGGCTGCAAAAAGTCAGACACAACTGAGCACACTTACTTATACATGAGTGAATTGCTTTGATGTATACCTGAAACTAACACAACATTGTTAATCAACTCTATTCATTATAAAATAAAAATAAAATTTTAAAACCCACGAAAAATTAGTTTCTGTACATAGTTAGATTAAGGCTTCTATGGTATTCCATTCTATGAAAATGTGTACATTAAATTTATATAACTTTTTAAAAAAAACTACACTAGTAATTTGCACTCAAGGTGTAGTCAGTTCAATTACAGCTAGTTAGTGGTGAAAGCATTGTGAGGAAATACTGTAAAATGTATAAAGTATATAAAATGTTCCAAGAACAACTAAGTTAGAAAGAGACTGGATCAGAAAAATTACTACAAAAGATGTTTGTATGAGTCTTGAAGAACACCTGCTAGTGAATCAGGTTCTGTTGCCTCTAGAAAACTACAGAGAAGAAATAACTAGCAGAGTTATCCACTAGAATTTGAGACAGAAAAAAAAAAAAAAAAAGCTCCTTGGTATTGGGTCAGGTCATATTTTGTGTTTCTGTTCCATTTCCTACTTGAAAGGTTTCCATATTGTGGTGAATCTGTGTGTGGCTGTAATGGGGGCTTCCATCTGTGATCCTGGAAGAGACACGTCCTGGAGCATAAGCCTGGTCACTCATTGTCTTGGGAGGAAATTCAATTCAGACCCTGGGCAGAAGGACATCCATATAGCACAACAGATAATCTCTTCAAGACCAGCTGCTCTTTGTTGTTTGGACATGGAATAGGACCCAAATTACAGAATCTGGGACCAGCTCTGTCCTGGGTGCCACATACTGTTTTCCTTCCTGGCAAGAACAATTGATGTAGCCTTTTCGGTAAGAGGCATGCCAACCTGACACAATGGCAGAACAGGCCCATCAAATGTGAACCAAGGTTTTTGGTGTCTATAGAAAAGACCTTGTCAAAATGAACTCTCATCAATTAGAATCAAATTCTAAGAAACGCACCTTCTGATTTCCATGAATTTCCTGTTTCTCCCTATGCCTCTCTCTCACAGACTCATGATTCAACTGCAGACTTTTTCCCAGAAATGAGCTTCTTGGGAGGACTAACACCTGGGGTTCTTCTCTACATCCCAAGTATTTAGTAAAAGTTAGGCACATAACAGGTACTCAGTATATTTACAGAAGAGAAATTAAACATGTCTCAGGTCAAATTAGCCTGAGTTTGGTTGGTTTTGTCAAAAGATAAATGATAGACATTTCACAGGATCTCAACTTCTACTGTTTTTTTGAATAACAAAATGAGGGAAAAGTGATGGGCATTTTGGGGGGAATTCAAAGAAGAATAAGATGTGATTTGAGGACAAGCCCTTCATAATCTAAGGAGAGAATCAAAATAGAAATATATGAGGATGCTGCATTTGAATAATGGTTCCAGCATAACAGAAGAATGTCTCCAGACAGGTCGTCTTCTGTTGCCTAGTAAATGGGAAAATATAAGTGCTCTAGCAGTTCAGAGGAGGGAGCGATTTTTGTCTTACTATATGGTCAGAGAAAGATAATGAGGGTTGGGATGGTGGAGAGATACTTGCCTACCTCTTGAAGGAATGGGTAAGATGTCTACAGTTTGAAGAGAGAGGGGAAGGCAGATTAGAATTGGCTTGAGTAAAATGCAGAGGAGGGGCTTCCATTTGCAGAAAGTGCATGTCAGAGAACAAAGCCGAGTGGTCAGAGCAGAGTGGTGGTGCCCTGAGGATTAGCAAGAGAAAATGGAGAAAACCAAAGCAGGAACCATATTATCCAGGAACTTCAGGGGCCATCTAAAACATGTTTCTTAAATAAACTTTGGGGAGGTCATAGGTCTTTGTCTTGACACTGAAAGAAATTAAAACAAGAAATGGATGCATGCCCTGATCTCACTTGCAGCCTGTTTCAGCAATGGCATTTCTACTTTGCCTCTGTGGCTGCTTTTCCTAATTTCCTCACTGCACAAAGAAAATAAATAAATAAGTGTACTATAGTCTTATTTATCCTTCTTTGGACATTTCTTTACCAGGCAGATGGTCAATTAAGAGCACTAAACAATGACACTGTTTTCTCTGTAAACATTTTTTTCTAATAGCCTAACAAATGTAAGTCTGTGCTGCCATACTGCTGAATACCATCTTGACTTTCTAATTACAAAGAACTGTGTCTTGATAGTTACAATTACAGCTGTAACAATGATGCCAGGCCCTGAACAATACCGTTTGAGGCAAAGTGCTTATCCGAATATTCACAAATAAAGGCTTAAATTTATGCCAAAGATGTAGATGGAGGTTAAACAATTGGGAGGGAGAAAAAGGTTGAAAACACTGGTTTAATGCTACAGATGTGAATTTGAATCCAATTATTCTGAAAAGAGAAAAAAAAAAAAACTTGAAAAGGTGCTGTTTTCTTCTCTTTTAGTAATCAATAAGGTTAAGGGGTGGTTCAACTTAGCTTGCTAATACCTCTAATTTTGATATTTGGCTACACTCTAGTATTTTCAAAGCATACTATCTTTTAAACAAAGTGAATTTTTGTAAGGTGCAAATGAGTATCTTCATGTTAAAAGAACCACTCTTCAGGCAGGTAACCCAAATGAAATGATACACAATTTTTGAGCAGCTAGTATATATGTCCAATACTGTTTTAATGAAGGCCCTGTAACACAGTGATTAAGCTCCCTAGGGCTTTAAAGTCAGGTGTGTAGGCATCAAAAATCATGTTCTACCTCAGTTTCCTCATCTGTAAAATGGGGATAATAATGGCAATACTGATATAATTGTTGCCATTGAGTCATATTGAGGTTTAAAGAGTGGATATAAAGGGTGCAATATGGCGATTGCTATAGTATTTAAAATAGGGCAGCCCGTGTCATTATTAGTGGAAAACAGGCTTCAGAATAAGTTTTTCAAATCCTGGAATAGGGAAGTGAGGGTGAAATGTCTACTAAGAGCGCATCTATCTCAAGGACACTAGGGTCATTCAGTATCTCTGGATGTGTCCACAGTCTCTCCATAATACATGACCAAAGAGCATGATTACTTCATTTAACAGTATGATTGCACCAATCCTGAATTGCATTTAGCCATTAACATTTTAAAATTTCAGTTGGGAATTTTCTTTCAACTCATGTCAGATTTTGGAGCCCAAGAAAATTAAGTCTGCCACTGTTCCTACTGTTTCCCCATCTATTTGCCATAAAGTGCTATTTAACTTATATGCAAAGTACATCATAAGAAATGCTGGGCTGGAAGAAGCACAAGCTGGAATCAAGATTGCTGGGAGAAATATCAATACCCTCAGATATGCAGATGACACCACCCTTATGGCAGAAAGTGAAGAAGAACTAAAGAACTTCTTGATGAAAGTGAAAGAGGAGAGTGAAAAAGTTGCTTAAAGCTCAACATTCAGAAAACTAAGATCATGGTATCCGGTCCCATCACTTCATGGCAAATAGATGGGGAGACAGTGGAAACAGTGGCTGACTTTATTTTTTGGGTGCCAAAATCACTGCAGATGGTGATTGCAGCCATGAAATTAAAAGACGCTTACTCCTTGGAAGGAAAGTTTTGACCAATCTAGACAGCATATTAAAAAGCAGAGACATTACTTTGTCAACAAAGGTCCATTTAGTCAAGGCTGTGGTTTTTCAGGTAGTCATGTATGGATGTGAGAGTTGGACTTATAAAGAAAGTTGAGTGCAGAAGAATTGATACTTTTGAACTGTGGTGTTGGAGAAGACTCTTGAGAATCCCTTGGACTGCAAGGAGATCCAACCAGTCCATCCTAAAGGAGGTCAGTCCTGAGTGTTCATTGGAAGGACTGATATTGAAGCTGAAACTCCAATATTTTGGCCACCTGATGCGAAGAGCTGACTCATTTGAAAAGACCCTGATGTTGGGAAAGATTGAAGGCAGGAGGAGAAGGGGATGACAGAGGATGAGATGGTTAGATGGCATCACTGACTCAATGGACATGAGTTTGGGTAAACTCGAGGAGTTGGTGATGGACAGGGAGGCCTGGCATGCTACGGTTCATGGGGTCGCAAAGAGCCAGACATGACTGAGCGACTGAACTGTACTGAACTGATGGGACCGGATGCCATGATCTTAGTTCTCTGAATGTTGAGCTTTTAAGCCAACATTGTCACTCATCTTTTTCACTTTCATCAAGAGGCTCTTTAGTTCTTCTTCACTTTCTGCCATAAGGGTGGTGTCATCTGCATATCTGAAGTGATTGATATTTCTCCCAGCAATCTTGATTCCAGATTGTGCTTCACGCAGCCCAGCATTTCTCATGATGTACTCTGCATATATGTTAAATAAGCAGGGTGACAATATACAGCCTTGACCTACACCTTGTCCTATTTGTAACCAGTCTGTCGTTCCATGTCCAGTTCTAACTGTTGCTTCCTGACCTGCATACAGATTTTTCAGGAGACAGGTCAGGTGGTCTGGTATTCCCATCTCTTTCAGAATTTTCCACAGTTTATTGTGATCCACACGGTCTAAGGCTTCGGCATAGTCAATAAAGCAGAAATAGATGTTTTTCTGGAACTCTCTTGCTTTTTCAATGATCCAGCGGAAGTTGGCAATTTGATCTCTGGTTCCTCTGCTTTTTCTAGAACCAGCTTTAACATCTGGAATTTCACGGTTTATGTACTGTTGAAGCCTGGCTTGGAGAATTTTGAGCATTACTTTGCTAGCGTGAGATGAGTGCAACTGTGCGGTAGTTTGAACATTCTTTGGCATTGTCTTTCTTTGGGATTGGAATGAAACCTGACCCCTTCCAGTCCTGTGGCTACTGTTAAAACATAAGTGCTCAGTCACATTATGAGGAAGACTTCCCCTCTGCTAATCATGTCCACTTCACCTGCACACAGCTGTCACAGTGAATTGCCCAAGTGCCCATCTAATCACATTATCTTTTCTGTTAAAGTTGTCACTGGCTTTGCCATTTGTGTAGGATAAGGGCCAAGTCCTTTGGCTTTGGTGCAGCCAATCCCTGTGATCTAATTCTTATCTCACCTCTGAACATGCCTTCCTCACAGTCATCTTTCAAGACGAGAATTGCAGCGCTGTGAACAGACCCTGCTGCTTCACACCTTCTTGCCTTTGTCTCCACTTTCTGGCTGCCCAGGAGAAGGATAAACATCATTTCCTTTGCAGGCTTGCCTTCAGCCCACCAGGTAGCATAGTCCAGACCATCAACATGTGTCCCCCATCATCTCTCAAGGCGTCTGAGTCTTGATACTGCACAATTTATTTTTTTGGCTTTCTCCCTTGATTAGACTTTTAAACTGATACAAGATAGAGAGTCTTTCTTCATGGCTGTTTTGTCTCTAGCATCTAGATCCATGCCAATAAGCACTCAGTGAATACTGAGTGAATATAAAAGATTAGAAAGAAAGGGATCCCAGGAGAAGAACAGAGGAAATCATACCCAGCCTCACTGACTTGAATAGTCAGTCCAAAAAATAAATAAATAAATATATATAACGGAGCCACCACACTCTCCCTGCTTATCTACAATAAGCATGCAGAGTATTAACCTTTCCTCTGTCTCTTCTCTCTCAGTGAACTGGAGATTTGAAGATGGGCCCTCAGGGTTGAATGCTTTAGAATCTGATGGGATAAGGAGTGGATAGGGACCATTATCTTTGAGATATTGCCTTTTCAGAGACTTTATTAAGTTAGAGAACTCATGAGCTATCTTTCCAGGTCTTGGGTTAGCAGGGCATACAGTTGTCTCTTCAGACACATGACTGTAAGCTCCATGAAACCAAGATCTATGTATAATTCATCTGGGTTCAAAACTACCATGTGAACAATGCCCAGAAGCTATCAAATGCATGTAAGGGTTAGGCAACCTATTATTGAGAAGGGAGAGAAAATAACCTGCTAGGTGGGTATGATATTTCAGATCCTATGTATGCAGAGAATAATCTCATGTCCTTGCATTTCCCAGATTCACAACAGAAATAGAGCTCCATGGGAAGAAAAATTAATTCTGAAGTTTTTATCTTGCATGACAGGGCATAGGTGGTAGTATTGATCAAGATGGAAAGATGAGGAGAATAATAGTTTGGGTTCATTTCATTTTGGTCATGTTCATTTTGAGACATTTAGTGGACATTCAAAGGGAAATACTGAGTGGATAGATGGATATATGAATCCGGGGCTCAAGGGAGATATCAAGTTTAGAGATGTCAATCGAGGTGTCAATACCATGGCATTTGCAGCCATGGGACTGGATCTATAAAGTGCATGAAGACAGAGGAGGTGTGTAAGGCTGAGAATTAGAGCACTCAAATATTTAGAGGTTGAGAAGAAGAGAAAAATCCAGCAAAGGAATCTAAAACATATTAATCAGTAAGATAGGGGAGAGTGATACTGAGGAAGCCAAGGCTTGAAAGTTCTAAGGAGGGAGTGATCAGCTGCATCAAATACTACAGCATAGTCAAGAGAGAGAAGATCTGAGAATTAAACACTGGATTGAGCAATGTGGAATATTCCAAAATTTAGATGACTGTGGTTTATTTCTTACAGAATACACATTGACTGACTTTTTTCTGTTTTCATTTGTTAAGTCATCCTTCTAGCTGTTGTGCTTGCTTCCCTGAGTACCACTCTTTCAGTCCATGCCATGAAGAGACTTCTTCATGTTTCTGGTGGGGGCTTTAAACCTCAAGGAACTGAAGCAGGGATCACACATCATTAAGGAAAGGTCAATTCCCAGGCAGAAATTGGTGTTTTTTTCCTCCCATTTCCATATTACAGAGATGCCTCAGGCTTCCTGGAGTTTCTATTAAGAATTCCAAATCTCCCAGCAATGATTTTTAAATACTAGTTTTCCCTAGGACAGTTCTCTTTAGCTTGGCTCACCCACCACAATATGGTCAGGGTCCTTCAACATTCATTGTAAAAGTCTTTTATCATTCAGACTCTACTCCATCCTGTACACAATCTCTAGATTAACCTTTCCAGAATGATGCATTCATAATGATAATAGCTATAATTAATCTACTCCATGTAATTGTCCTTAATCTTTTGCACATAGTAGGCACTCAAATATTTCTCATGTGGTTTGAAATTAGGTAATTTTTTAAAGTGAATTTAAAATCTCTTCCTCCTATTTGATTAGTAAGATTCATTTTATTTTTGTTCTCTGCCTAGCTATTTTTAAATATAATGAGAGAACCATATCTCTAGATAGTGTGTGAAAGCATTTTAATATTTTAGTAATTCCATATAATTTAAAATGATCTTTTCCCTCCCATACTTTACAGTAAATAATAAGTACGTAGATGAAAAATATGTGTTTTGTATCTAAGGAAAGAGTTATTAAGTGTTACCAAAAGATGGAGAATATTTTTATCTTAAGTCAGCCACATAAACACCCATTAATTTTTTAAATGATTTTATTTGGTTGATGGAGTATTACATCTCCAAATTACATAGTTTAGATTTCCCATTACACGCTCCTTATGGATCATATGTATATTCACAAAGTTATACAGAAGATTCTATGATGAGAAGAAGCCAATTTTCATTTTCTCTGTTCTTGTTTGAAGAACCAAAACTGTTAAAGGGATAAAGCTCTCAGAAGTGCCTGTTCCAGGTTAATTGTCTCAAATTGCTCATTTAAAACACCATTATAGTACAGCAAAGCCAGTTAATCTACTCTGAAGCTTCCTTTTTTTATGACCGTAGCTACATTTGGTGAAATGGCACCTTTGGCAAACACCCAAATTGGATAAAATTGCCATTTTTCTTGGAACCTGGAAAGAATAACACATGTTTTGAAGTCACTTCATATCATGTGGCCCTAAATGGTAAGCTGCATGTTAGTCTTGCTCTGGAATTCACCCTCTTTGGCATTTTCTGACTTGACCCTAAATTTCCTTTGCTTTACTGATGCCAGTCAACAATGTGCTTTTGCCTACAATATATAGGTAGGAATTGGGGGAAGGGTGTGGAGGGAACTAGCAAGAGAAATTGTGGCAATATTTTTAAACATCACTACTGTATAAGAAAATGATGTGTCCCTGTACTGACACTTGTGGACAACTTCCAGCGGATGGTACCTTTATTATTGGAAACACTGTAGTTTGAGAGCCTCTTCAATGTCGACATAACTAGCAGGTGCCGCGATCATAATGGTGAAAACATTCACTTATTAATCAGCGCACATAATTCCTCTCTAATGCTGTCAATTTAAGATGGCAACCTGATTTTTTTTTTTTTTTTGGAGTGGGGAGGAGGGTCAACAATTTAATGAATCTCGTCTGCATTTTAATTCCAGCCTAATAATCTGCCTCCGGCTCTTTTCCCTCCCTCACTCTGAGAACATTTCTCTGGATCCTGCTATTAAGCACAATGGGATATTTACCTTCCTACCTCAGTTACACATTTAGGATGGGGACACAGCCAGCTAGTCAGACCCTCCAACCCAACCAGAACTAATGTTAACCTGTCACCAGCCCTCACTGGCATCATCCTCAAATACCCTCCCCCTCCATTTGTTTGTATAGTCTCCTCCCTCCCTGATTCTGACATGGTAGTGCTCTGCAGGTTTCTTTTATTAAACACCATTGGGACCCAGACTCAGAAATGTGCAGTATGTTGACATAGTTAAAATAAATAAATACAACCCATTGCCAGAAATATTTAAAAATTCATCTAAATGTGCTCCTGTCAGAGATGATTTGTTTTCATCCAAACAGGGAAGACTGATGGCTTCAGGATGGACTGGGTAGAGAGAGACTCCATCTTCTCATTCACTCCTTCATTCATTCACACCTTCGTTCATTTTCCTATTAAAAAAAACAATCCAGCACCCCTGGCTCACCATGTCAAATGTAAACAGAATAGACTTTGTTATTAGGAGAGATGTGACTCCAAGTGTCTGAGCTGCAGAGTGACAGCCGGCTCCTCTCTGAATTTCAGGCAGCCTCTGTCACTCGCCTTGACAATGAAGGAAGTTAATATATTCATGACATTACCACACATGCATTCGCAATTCACAGCATATTGTATTGTTTACCCCTGTTCTTTTGTACTACTGCATGTAGTAATTTGCCTTCTAGCAACAGAAAAATTCCTCAACTTAAAATTTTACCCTCATTTTATTTACCCACTGCTTCCTGGTCCATCCGTTGTTGGCAAGACCACCTTTCTGCAGTATTGCAAACAGATAAATGTCAGATTTTACATTTTGATCAGATGTGTCTACAGTCATTTCCTATACATATTCCTCATCTCCTGCCTCCCATGCCTTCCTTCGGCAGTCATTGCCGCCCTTCCTGTGTATTCCTAGCACATTAGGCACTAGGTGGCCTACTCCTAAAAAGGAGAAGACAGGAGTGAGGGTGAGAGAAGTGTGGCATGGAGTAAGCATCACACCCTCACAATGGGGTCAATCGTGGGGGCAATGAAGGGCGTCGTGAAGCTCTGCTCTTTCACTACTTAGGTTCAAGGTGCCAAGGGTGCTCCCTGTTTTCATCCACAGTAACACTTCCTTTGCTCCCGCTGGACTGGATACAGTCTGTGAAATCCAAACCACTTATTTAAAACCATATGTGGGACACTGATTACTTAGCCTCCTTGGTCTAACTTATTTTTTCTGATGGGGTGCAAACTTGTAATAATGTTGAATACTTAGGCAGATGGTTTTGCTAAGATGAGTACTGGGTAGGGTGAGTTGTTATTCTCAGATACTACACTATTATTCTTCAGAATTTCACTGTTGGGGACCAGAACTGAAACGTGCCCTGATGGCTTAGGGCAACTTTGTAGAGATGGCTGGAGGAGGCAAGTAGTCTGGGTTAGCAAGACACAATAGCTGTTTCATTTTCCTTACAGTGATGAGCTGTCTTGCATTCCAGTGCATGTCACAAAATTCCTGGGATGAGAGAGGCCATGAGGGGGTCACTCAGTCCAATGCCCTGGCTTTGAGTTGAATTATTTTAAAAAACACCCTATGTTAAAAGTCTTCAAGACAACCTGTGCCCCTCAGTCCAAATGAATGTTGAAACCCTTTCTTAAACTAGATACAATTCTGTCTGCAATTTAAAAGCATCTCCTGTTTTGTTAGAGAGAAAGCATTTGGTTGTTCTTTATATTCAAACACTTTTCACACTTAAGAATTATAATTGAGCTACATTCTCTCAAATTTTGCTGCTTAAGAGTAGGCTATATAATTCAGTGCTTGCTTTTGTAACCTCCCAGTTCCTTTGTACTAGTTATTTATTGTTTCATCTATGTATGTTTATCCAATTAACTTGCAAACTCCTATTGTTCAGGAAGAGTCTTTTATAAACTCTTATGAAGGATAAAATAGAGGCTTGAGAATCATGATTCTCAAACCTGGCTACATACTCAGATCACCTGGAAGGATACTTTATAATATGAACTGATTCCTGGGCTACATACTCAGAAGTTCTCAGTTAAAGGGTCTGGGGTACAGATGAAAAAATAAAACTGAAAGTTAGTCGCTCAGTTGTGTCCGACTCTGTGTCTCCATGGACTATAGTCTGCCAGGCTCCTCCGTCCATGGGATTCTCTAGGCAAGAATACTGAAGCTGGTAGCCATTCCCTTCTCCAGGGAATCTTCCCAACCCTGGGATTGAACCTACGTCTCCTGCACTGCAGGCAGATTCTTTACCACTGAGCCACCAGGGAAGCCAGGGTGCAAGAGGATGTGGCAATTTATTAAAAGCTACGCAGGTGATTCTAATGTACAATGAGATTGAGAGTATAATCTTGAGCAGGTTGCTTAACATCAGTAACTCTTCATTCTTTTTATTAGATAAGAAATATGGGTAAAATAGCTTTTAAACTGTCTTTTTCTTGGAAGAAGAAAGAGTTCATGTATGTAAAAGCCTTAAGCCCAATGCTGAGACCAGAGTCTATTATCAGTAAATATTAGCATTAAAGTTAAGGTTATTATTTGGTCTAAAGTACCTAATATGTTATTGGAAACATTACAGGTGCTTGATAAATATGTATTAACTAATAGCTCAGGTTGTTTAGTTAAGTAATCCACATCTACATGAAAAAAGTTTAAACAAGGTAAATACGAAGTAATTCAAGACAAAAATATAGTTTCAACGCACATACCAAAATGGTTGAGAAATATGTGTTTTGGCACATGACCTGGAGGATTGTACTTGTTCACAATTTTCTCATGCATAGGGAATACATGGATTGAATGTGGACTTGGAGGTTTAGAGCGGACAAAGAAAAGGGTCATTAAAGAACATAGTCAAAATATAAAGGATTACAGAAGTCTGGCAACCAGATGCTGCCAATTAAGGACATTACCAGTTATAATCAAGAGTGACAATAATAATTTTTCACATCCGTTACATTACATTATAGTAGACTAATCCAACAAGTTATCTGAGAAATCTAGCCACCTTTATTTTAAAGATGAGTGAGCCAAGTCTAAGAAAGACAAAATGATTTAACAATAAGTCAGTCCATCCTAAAGGAAATCAGTCCTGAGTGTTCATTGGAAGGACTGATGTTGAAGCTGAAACTCCAATACTTTAGCCACCTGATGCGAAGAGCTGACTCATTTGAAAAGACCCTGATGCTGGGAAAGATTGAAGGCAGGAGAAGAAGGAGATGGCAGAGGATTAGATGGTTGGATGGCATCAGCGACTCAATGGACATGAGTTTGGGTAAACTCCAGGAGTTGGTGATGGACATGGAGGCCTGGCGTGCTGCGGTCCATGGGTTCTCAAAGAGTCAGACATGACTGAGCAACTGAACTGAATAGTGTAAAATATATATATTATATGCATTGTCACCCTGCTTATTTAACTTATATGCATAGTATATCATGAAAAACGCCAGGCTAGATGAAGCACAAGCTGGAATCAAGATTTCCAGGAGAAATATCTATAACCTCAGATACACAGATGACACCATCCTTATGGCAGAAAGCAAAGAAGAACTAAAGAGCCTCTTGATGAAAGTCAAAAACAAGAGTGAAGAAGTTGGCTTAAAACTCAACATTCAGAAAACCAAGATCGTGGCATCCAGTCCTATCACTTCATGGCAAATAGATGGCAAAACGATGGAAACAGTAATTGACAGACTTTATTTTCTTGGACTCCAAAATCACTGCAGTGGTGACTGTAGCCTTGAAATTAAAAGACACTTGCTCCTTGGAAGAAAAGCTATGACCAATCTAGACAGACTATTAAAAAGCAGAGACATTTCTTTGCTGACAAAGGTCTGTCTATTTAAAGCTATGGTTTTTCCAGCAGTCATGTATGGATGTGACAGTTGGACTATAAAGAAAGCTGAGTGCCAAAGAATTGATGCTTTTGAACTATGGTGTTGGAGAAGACTCTTGAGAGTCCCTTGGACTGCACAGAGGTCAAGCCAGTCAATATTAAAGGAAATTAGTCCTGGATATTCAATGGAAGGACTGATGCTGTAGCTGAAACTCTAATACTTTGTCCACCTGATGTGAAGAACTGACTCATTGGAAAAGACCCTGATGCTGGGAAAGATTGAAGGTGGGAGATGAAGGGGACAACAGAGGACGAGATGGTTGGATGGCATCACTGACTTGATGGACATGAGTTTGAGCAAGCTTTGGGAGTTGTTGATGGACAGGGAAGCCTGGTGTGCTTCAGTCCATGGGGTCACAAAGAGTTGGACATGAGTGAGCGACTGAACTGAATATAAAATGTGATAAATTAAGAGAGAATCAAACCAAAAAGCTTAGAAGCAGGAAGGAAAGAGTTACTTCTGATGTAGATTATCAACAAAAAATTCATATATGTATGGAAAGAATGATACAGTTTTAAAAAGGCAGAGAAAAAAAAACTTGAACATTTTAGACAAAGGGGACAAATAGAATAAGACAAACAAGGAACTTGATTGATTGGAGCACAATGTGCATCCAAAAGAAAAATGGATGATAATATTGGAATGGAAGTGTTGGGTCAAAAATTTTAAAGTATGGAAGTAAGCATAGCAGAGAAGGTAGCCCATAAGCTGACACTATACTAAACATTTCTTTAGATCTTTCGTAAGACAGCTCCAAGTCAAACTTTGAAAGGATCAAGCTGATTTTTTTAAAAGTACCTTAAATTTTCGTTGTTGTTTTGTTGTTGTTAAATTTTGTTTATTGACACTAAGTTGTGTCCCAACTCTTTCCGACCCCATGGACTGTAGCCCACCAGGCTCCTCTGTCTATGTGGTTCTCTTTCTCTCAAGGAATTCACAGTCTTGAATTGCCTATTATGCAATGTCTGAAAACAGTTCTTTTGTGTACTTTGTTCTGTGTTTTAGTTGTTTATAGTGGGCGTATTGGTTGAGTATCAATTTCTGTCATAAATCCTTGAATTTCCTTCTCTAGGGGATCTTCCCAGACCAGGGATCAAACCTGCATCTCCTGCATTGGCAGGCAGGTTGTTTACCACGAGCCACCAGGGAAGCCCCTACCTTAAATTAGCACCGTCCCAAAATGAAATAGTATTTTTAGAGAAGATAGCAATACAATCTATACACTAAAGTCATAAAAATAGCAATCTTCAACATTCAGTTGAAACTCACTAAATATGTTAGTCAGCAGGAAAATAGGACCCAGAATCAAGAAAAATCAAGTAATATAAAAGATCCAGTATTTATAAAATGAGGAATTATCAGATAATAATTTAAAACAGTTTTTAAAATATAATTGAATGTTGAAGGAAAAAATGTGGAAGATACAAGAAGAGCCAAATAAAAGTTCTAGAGCTGTAATGTATATAGTGAAGTAGTGAGCTTCACTGGTGGCTCAGAAGGTAAAGCATCTGCCTGAAATATTGGAGACCCGGGTTCGATCCCTGGGTCAGGAAGATCCCCTGGAGAAGGAAATAGCAGCCCATTCTGGTATGCTTGCCTAGAAAATCCCAGTTTAAAAGCACACTTATCACTGAAGAAGGAAACAACAGTGAATTTGATGACACAGCAATAGGAAAACTAAACATAGATGGAAACATAGTTAAAGAAAACACAAAAAGTGGAATGAGTGATCTGTGGGTCATTTGAAAGTGTTCTAATATAAGTAGTATTATAGTCACAAAAAGAGGATGAAAAGCTATTGATGAAATGACAGAAAATTGTTCAGAATTGATGTAGACAATATCAACTCAAATATTTAAGTAGCTCAATGAATCCCAAGAAAGATAAACACAAAATCATATCCAGACACATCATAATCAAATAATTATAAACCAACTTTTAAAAATTTAAAAGTAGCAAGAATAAAAAATACTCATTAAATACTGGCAACAAAGATAAATATAAGGGCTAAATTTTCCTTAGAAGCAATAAAAGAATAGAACAATATTTTAAATGAAAAACAGAAAAAATGTCAATGTAAAATTCTAAACCTAACAAAGATTAAAAAAGGTTAAATAAAGATTTTTCAGTCAAAAAAAAGGGAAAGAATTCATTACCATGTAACTTGTAGCAAAGGTATTTTGAAGGAAGTACTTCAGGCAAAAGAAAAAGTAGTGCCAGAAAAAAATCCTTTAAAATGAATTAGGAAGACTGGAAATTAAAATATTAGAGTAACTATTAAAGACTTTTTCTTTTATTTATTTAAACTATAATTTGTTTATGCAAAAATAATAGAGTGTTGGGAATTATAAATGTGTAGAAATTAACTATATGACATGACAAAAAATAGTACAAGGAAGATAGAAAAATATTGTAATTTTTTATATTGTACTTAAATGGGTATAATATTTGAATGTACACTGTGGCAAATTAAAAGTGTATATTATATCTCAAATCAACCCAATAATTAAGAAAAAATGGAACAAGGGAAATACTTAAAAAGCCAAAGAGAGACAAAATGGAACACTAAAAAAATGTGTTCACGTAAGCCAAAAGAAGGCAAGATAAAAAGATAAATAAACAGATAGGACAACGTGTTAAAAAAAATAGAAAAATGGTGGTGGTTGTTGTTCAGCCACTAAGTCTTGCCCAACTCTTTGCAATCCCATGAACTGCAGCACACCAGGCTTCCATGTCCTTCCCTATCTCCTGGAGTTTGCTCAAAGTCAAATTCTTTGAGTCGGTGATGTCATCTAACCATCATCCTCTGTCATGCCCTTCTCCTGCCCTCAATTTTTCCCAGCATCAGGGTCCTTTCCAATGAGTTGACTCTTTGCATCAGGTGGCCAGAGTATCAGAACTTCAGTATCAGTCCTTCCAATGAATATTCAGGGTTGATTTCCTTTAGTATTGACTGGTTTGATCTCCTTGCAGTCCAAAGGACTCTCAAGAGTCCTCACCCACACCACAGTTCGAAAACATCAATTCTTAGGCACTCAGCCTTATTTATGGTCCAACTCTTACATCCATACATGACTACTGGAAATATCATAGTTTTGACTATATGGACCTTTGTCACAAAGCGATGTCTCTGCTTTTTAATATTCTGTCTAGGCTGGTTATAGCTTTTCTTCCAAGAAGCAACCATCTTTTAATTTTATGGCAGCAGTCACCATCCACAGTGATTTTGGAGTCCAAGAAAATAAAGTATGTCACTGTTTCCATTATTTCCCCATCTATTTGCCATTGAGTGATGGGACCAGATGCCATGATCTTAGTGTTTTGAATGTTGAGTTTTAAGCCAGCTTTTTCACTCTTCTCGTTCACCTTCATCAAGAGGCTCTTTAGTTTCTCTTTGCTTTCTGCCATTAAAGTGATAATATCACCTGCATAGCTGAGGTTGTTATTTCTTCTGACAATCTTGCTTCCAGCTTGTGAGTCATCTAGCCTGGCATTTTGCATGATATACTCTGCATGTAAGTTAAATGAGCAGGGTGATGATATACAGCCTTGAAGTATGCTTTTCCCAATTTTAAACCAGTCAATTGTTCCATGGAAGGTTCTAACTTTGCTTCTTATCCTGCACACAGGTTTCTCAGGACACAGGTAAGGTGTCCTGGTCTTCCCATCTCTTTTTTCCCCATAGTTTGTTGTTATCCACACAGTCAAAGGCTTTAGTGTAGTCAATGAAGCAGAAGTAGATGTTTATTTGGAATTCCCTTGCTTTCTATATGATCCAAAGGATGTTGGGAATTTGATCTCTGGTTCCTCTGCCTTTTCCAAATCCACCTTGTACATCTGGAAGTTCTTGCTTTACATACTGCTGAAGCCTGCCTTGAAGGATTTTGAGCATTACCTTGCTAGCATATGAAATAAGCTCAATGGTATGATAGTTTGAACATTCTTTGGCATTGCCCTTCTTTGGGATTGGATTGAAAACTGACCTTTTCCAGTCCTGTGGCCACTGCTCAGTTTTCCAAATTTGCTGGCATGTTGAGTGCAGTACTTTCACAGCACCATATTTTAGGAATTGAAATAGTCAGCTAGAATTCCTGCACCCCCATTAGCTTTTTTCACAGTAATGCCTCCTATGGCCCATTTGACTTCACATTTCACGATGCCTGATGCTAGGTAAGTGACCACACCATTGTGGTTATCAGGTTGTTAAACCTTTTTTGTGTAGTTTGTCTTGTGTATTCTTGCCACCAGTTCTCAATCTCCTGTGTCTCTTCTTAGGGCCCTGCCATCTGTGTCCTTTATTGTGTCTATCTTTGCATGAAATGTTCCCTTCATGGCTCCAATTTTCTTGGAGAGATCTCTAGTCATTCCCATTTTTGCTGACTGTATAGAGCTTCTGCATCTTCAGCTGAAAAGACGATAATCTGATCTTGGTATTGACCATCTGGTGATGTCCATGTATAGTGTTGTCTCTTGTGTTTTTGGAAGAAGGTGTTTGCTATGACCAGTGCATTCTCTTGGTAAAACTCTGTTAGCCTATGACTACTTCATTTTGTACTCCAAGGCCAAACTTGCCTGTTACTCCAGGTATCTCTTGGCTTCCTACTTTTGCAATCCCCTGTGATGAAAAGTACATTTTTTGGTGTTAATTCTAGAAGTCCTTCATAGAACCATTTGACTTCAGCTTCTTTGGCATTAGTGGTTGGGGCATAGACTTTGATTACTATGATGTTGAATGGTTTTTTTTTTTGGAAACAAACTGAGATCATTGTGTCATTTTTAAGACTGCATCCAAGAACTGTGTTTTGGACTCTTTTGTTGACTATGAGGACTACTCCATTTCTTCTAAGGGATTTTTGCCCATAGTAGTAGATACAATGGTCATCTGAGTTGAATTGGCAAATCTAACTTGCCAATTCATGTCCATTTTAGTTCATTGATTCTTAAAATATCAATGTTCACTCTTTTTATCTCCTCCTTGACCACGTCCAATTTGCCTTGATTCTTAGACCTAACATTCCAGGTTCCTAAGCAATATTCTTTACAGCCCTAGATTTTACTTTCATCACCAGACATATGCACAGCTGAGTGTCATTTCTGCTTTGGCCCAGCCTCTTCATTTTTTTCTGGAGCTATTTCTCCACTCTCCCCCAATAGCATTTTGGAAACCTAGTGACTTGGGGGGCTCATCTTCTGGTGTTCCATCTTTTTGCCTTTTAATACTATTTATGGGGTTCTCAGTTAATCCCCTATACACAACAAGTTCAATTCAGAGAGCACATTTTTAAGTCTAATTTGTTCATAAGTTCAGCAAAGTTAGCTTAGGTACACAACTAACACCATCAGCTATATAGTACTGTACTGTAGTAGGTTTGCAATAATTTTCACACTAATAATACATTAAAAACAAACACAAAAATAATATTTAAAATATTATAGTAAAACACCTTGAAAAGTACAGTAGTACCAGCTATATCACCACTGCTTTTATGCTTGCTTCTGGACACCTTGGGCTTGAAATAAAGATACTGTACTACTGTAGTCCATACAGAACTGTACAGTAAAAAGCGCAAAAGCAGAACCACTGTGGAGGATAGATGCACATGGCGGTGTACGCCAGACATGTGGACTTACATGATTGGATATGCAAATGCACGATTACATCTTTGAAAGTTGACAACTTGAAAGTTTGTGTGTAGGGGACTTACTCTCTAACAATAATTATATTAAATAGTAATGGTTTGGCACTATAAATATAAAGATGGAAAGATTAGATAACCAAAGGTAAGCCCATATGCTGTGTATGAGAAATGGATATTAAATGTAAAAATTGACATAGGACAAAATTCAAAAGATGGGAAAGGTATGGTATGCAATCACCAATCTAAAGAAAGCTAGAGTGCCTATATTAATACCAGACAAAATTGGGTCTAGCCAAGGAATAGCCTAGTGATAAAGAGGAATGTTTCTTAAGATAAGTGGTAAATTCTTCAAGAAGATATAAGAATCCCACATATGTATGCAATTAGAACATCAAAATATATGAAACAAAATGTCACAAAACTACAATAAGAAATAGACAAGTTCACAGTTAAATTGAAAATTTCAACACCCCCTCTCAGTTTAACAGAAGAAATAGATAGCAAATCTATCAACCACTATGACCTAATTAACATTTATATAGCATCACACATGGCAACAGCTGAGTGAGGCTCTCAGCAAATCATCACAGTCCGATAGGAGGTTGTGCTACTGCAAACAGAGTAAGGCCATCAACTGCAGGAAGAGGCAGACAGTGTTGAATCCACCAGTGGACTGACACCAGCCCCAGGACTCCATGGACCGCCTACACTGACATGCTAGAACTTGGACCCACCAACTAGTGGGCTGGCATTCACCACACACATGAAAGCCTGGCAACCAGCTGGGCCAGGAACCAGCCTTGCCTACCAGCACACCCACAGTGGTCAGCTCTACCAAAACAGAAGGACCTATGCAGCCCACGAAGAGGGTGCTCCTAGAGCATATTTCTTTGCTAACCAGAAAGGAGTGTGGTATTGCATCTCACAGGATGTTTTCTACATAAGTCCACTTTTCCAAGATCAGGAAATGTAATAAGCCTACCTAATACATAGAAATAAACACAAAGGATTAGGCAAAATGAATAGAGGACTATGTTCCAAATGAAGCAATAAGACAAAGCCTCAGAAAAAGAGCTAAATAAAGTGGAGATAATTAATACTTAAGATAAAACATCTGAAAAAGGATTCAAGGTAATGATCATAAAGATGCTCAAAGAACTTTGAAGAATGAATGAACAGTGAAAATTTTAATACAGATAAAAAATACAAAAAAGAACCAAATACAGCTGAAGACTATAATAACTAAAATAAAAAACATACTAGAAGGAATCAGAAGTGGATTAGATGATACAGAGGGACAGATTAGTGAACTGGAAGATAAAGTGATTGAAATCATTAAAGTTGAACATAAAAAAGAAAAATGTGTTTTAAAAAATTAGGATACTTTGAGATCTATGAGACAAATCATACGTACTAATATTCATATTATAGCAATCCTAGATAGAAAAGAGGGAAAGAAAGGGTAAGAGAATTTATTGAATAAATAATAGCTGAATACTTAACCTAACCTGGGAAAGGAAACAGACATCAGGTCCAAGAAGCACAGAGAGTCCTAAACAAGTTGAATCGAAAGAGATCCACACCAAGACACGTTATAATTAAAAGGGCAAAATTTAAAGATGAAAAGTGAAAGAAAGTGAAGTTGCTCAGTTGTGTTTGACTCTTTGCGACCCCATGAACTGTAGCCTATCAGGCTCCTCTGTCCATGAGATTTTTCCAGGCAAGAATACTGGAGTGGTTTGCCATTTCCTTCTCCAGGAAATCTTCTCTGATCCAGGGATTGAACCCGAGTCTCTCGCATTGTAGGCAGGCGCTTTGCCGTCTGAGCCAAAGAATTTTAAAAGCACAAAGAGAAAAGCAACGATTTATAATTACATACAGGGACTTCCCTGATTGTCTTCTGCAATCTGCCTTACAATACAGGGGATGCTGGTTTGATCCCTAGTCAGGGAACTAAGATCACCTAGGCTATAGAGCAGCTAAGCCTATGTGCTGTAAGTAATGAAGCCCCCTACCACAACTAGAGAATCTGTGTGCTGCAACAAAAGATCTACATGATGCAACAAAGATCCCATGTGCTGAAACTAAGAACTAACACAGCCAAGTAAATAAATAGATATTTTTTTAAAAAAATAGTTGCATATAAGAGAACTCCTTGTAAGTAAGATCATTGTCTGAATTTTCAGCAGAAACTTTGTAGGCCAGAAGAGAGTGGTATATTCAAAATAATGAAGAGGAAAAAAATGCAACCAAGAATATTCTACCAGATAAGGCTATCTTTCAAACTTGAAGGAGAGACAATGAGTTTTACAGACAAACAAAAGCAACATGAGTTTGGCATCACTAAACTAGCTTTACAAGAATGTAAAGGGACTTCTCTTAGTGGAAATGAAAAGGTCACAACTAGAAATATGAAAATTGTGAAAGAAAAACACTCATTGGTAATTGCAAGCATATATTAAGGGTAGTAGATGAGCCACTTATAAAGCTAATATGAAAGTTAAAAAACATAAAAATATTCTAATATATAAAATATGTAGTTAAGAAACACACACACACAAAGAAGTAAAATATGTTGTCATGTGTTAAAAAAAAGAACAGAATACCTAGAAGTAAATTTTTTTTTTTTTAACCCTAAACCTAAACACGTTGTTTTAGGTCTTGATCCCCGCCATCCTCACCCCCCACATTGTATTCAGTTTTCCGTTTCCTTTAGTCTTTTTTTTTTTTTTTCATTTATTTTTATTAGTTGGAGGCTAATTACTTTAAAACATTTTAGTGGCTTTTGCCATACATTGACATGAATCAGCCATGGATTTACATGTGTTCCCCATCCCAATCCCCGCTCCCTCCTCCCTCCCCATCCCATCCCTCTGGGTCTTCCCAGTGCACCAGCCCTGAGCACTTGTCTCATGCATCCAACCTGGGCTGGTGATCTGTTTCACCATAGATAATATACATGTTTCTATGCTGTTCTCTCAGAACATCCCACCCTTGCCTTCTCCCACAGAGTCCAAAAGTCTGTTCTGTACATCTGTGTCTCTTTTTCTGTTTTGCATATAGGGTTATCGTTACCATCTTTTTAAATTCCATATATATGTGTTAGTATACTGTATTGGTGTTTATCTTTCTGGCTTACTTCACTCTGTATAATGGGTTCCAGTTTCATCCATCTCATTAGAACTGATTCAAATGAATTCTTTTTAATGGCTGAGTAATATTCCATGGTGTATATGTACCACAGCTTCCTTATCCAATTTGTCTGCTGATGTGCATCTAGGTTGCTTCCATGTCCTGGCTATTATAAACAGTGCTGTGATGAACATTGGGGTGCACATGTCTCTTTCAGATCTGGTTTCCTTGGTGTGTATGCCCAGGAGTGGGATTGCTGGGTCATATGGCAGTTCTATTTCCAGTTTTTTAAGTAAATGTAATCAAGGAGGAAAAAGATATGCACTCAGGAAACTGTAAGTCACCGATGTGAGACATTGAAGATGACTTAAACAGAAAAATATACCAAGATTGTGAATTGAAAACTAATATTGTTAAAAAGATTATACTACTCAAGGCAATCTACATTTTAAATGCAGTCTTTGTCAAAAATACTAATGCCAGTTTTCATAGAACTAGAACAAATAATTCTAATATTTTAATGGAAATATAAAACACCCTGAAGAGCCAAAAAAATGTTGAAAAAGAAGAACAGAGCTGAAGGAGTCACGCTCCCTGACTTCAGACTATACTACACAGCTATAGTAATGAAAGCAGCATCAGTTCAGTCGCTCAGCTGTGCCCGACTCTGCGACCCCATGGACTGCAGCACACCAGGCTTCCCTGTCCATCACCAACTCCCAAAGCTTGCTCAAACTCATGTCCATCGAGTCAGTGATGCCATCCAACCATCTTGTCTTCTGTTGTCCCCTTCTCCTCCTGCCCTCAATCTTTTCCAGCATCAGGGTCTTTTCCAATGAGTCAGTTCTTTGCATCAGGTGGACAAAGTATTGGAGTTTCAGCTTTAGCATCAGTCCTTCCAATGAATATTCGGGAATAATTTCCTTTAGGATTGACTGGTTTGATCTCTGTGCAGTCCAAGGAGCTCTCAAGAGTCTTCTCCAACACCACAGTTCAAAAGCATCACTTCTTTGGCACTCAGCTTTTTTATAGCCCAACTTTCACATCCATACATGACTACTGGTAAAACCATAGTTTTGAATAGACAGACCTTTGTCAGCAAAGATATATTTCTGCTTTTTAATATGCTGTCTAGGTTTGTCATAGCTTTTCTTCCAAGGAGCAAGCATCTTTTAATTTCATGGCTGCAGTCACCACTGCAGTGATTTTGGAGCCCCAAAAATAAAGTCTGTCACTGTTTCCATTGTTTTCCCATCTATTTGCCACAAAGTGATGGGACCAGATGCCATGAACTTGGTTTTCTGAATGTTGAGTTTTAAGCCAACATTTTCACTCTCCTCTTTCACTTTGATCAAGAGGCTCTTTAGTTCCTCTTCACTTTCTGCCATAAGGATGATGTCATATGTATATAAGAGGCTATTGACATTTCTCCTGGCAATCTTGTTTCCTTCTTGTGCTTCATCCAGCCAGGCATTTCGCATGATGTACTGTGCATATAAAAGCTATGACCAACCTAGACAGCATATTAAAATTAAGTTAAATAAGCAGGGTGACAATATACTTGACGTACTCCTTTCCCAATTTGGACCCAGTCCATTGTTCCACATCCTGTTCTGTTGCTTCTTGACCTGCATACAGATTTCTCAGGAGACAGGTAAGGTGGTCTGGTATTCCCATCTCTTGAAGAATTTTATATAGTTTGTTGTGATCTACACAGTCAGATTTTGGCGTAATCAAAAAAGCTAAAGTAGGTGTTTTTCTTGAATTCTCTTGCTTTTCTGTGATCCAGTGGAAGTTGGCAATTTGATCTCTGGTTCCTCTGCCTTTTCTAAAACCAGCTTGAACATCTGGAAGCTCACAATTCACATTCTGTTGAAGCCTGGCTTGGAGAATTTTAGCATTACTTTGCTAGCGTGTGAGATGAGTGCAATTGTGTGATAGTTTGAGCATTCTTTGGAATTGCCTTTCTTTGGGATTGGAATGAAAACTGACCTTTTCCAGTCCTGTGTTTTCCAGATTTGCTGTCATATTGAGTGCATAACTTTACCAGCATTATCTTTGAGGATTTGGTCACATTCACTGGCTTTGTTTGTAGTGCTGCTTCCTATGGTCCACTTAACTTCACATTCCAGGATGTCTGGCTCTAGGTGAGTGATCACATCATCATGGTTATCTGGGTCATGAAGATATTTTCTGTATAGTTTTTCTGTATACTCCTGTCACTTCTTCTTAATATCCTCTGCTTCTGTTAGGTCCATACCTCTTCTGTCCTTCATTGTGCCCATCTTTGCATGAAATGTTCCCTTGGTATCTCTAATTTTCTTGAAGAGATCTCTAGTCTTTCCCATTCTATCTTATACATTCTATTGTATATTGAAAACAGTATAGTATTGGAAAAAAAAAAAAAAACGGACATATAGATCAATGGAACAGAATATGTATGCCAGAAATAAACCCACGGTTTTTATATATGGTCAATTAGTCGATGACAAAGGAGGCAAGAATATACAATGGGATAAATTCAGTGTCTTCAGTAAATGGTGTTGGAAAAACTTGACAGCTGCATGCAAAAGCATCAAACTGGACTCACACTATGTATAAAAATAAAGTAAAATGTATTAAAGACTTAAATGTAAGATTGCAGCATAAAATTCTCAGAAGAAAACTTTGTAAGCGTGCACTTTGGTATTGGTGTTAGTGATATTATTTTGGATATGTGTTCAGACAAGGAAACAAAAGCAAAGTTAAATATGAGATTATATAAAACAAGCAAGCAAAAAACCTTTGCACAGTTTAGGAAACTATTAACAAAACTAAATGCTGCCTATTTAGTGGGAGAAGATATTTTCAAATGATAAGGGGTTAGTATCCAAACTATGCAGCTCAACATCAAAAAACAAACAACCCAATTTAAAAATGGGCAGAGGATCTGAATAGACTATTGTCCAAAGTAGACTTCCAGATGGCCAACAAGCACCTGAAAAGTTGCTCAACATCATTAATCATGGAAATGTGAATCTAATTACTGTGAGATATCCCCTTACATGTACTAGAATGACTATTATCAAAAAGGAAAAAAATAGCAAGTGTTGGTAAGGATATGGAGAAAAGAGAACTCTGTGTACGACTGGTAGGAGCAGGCATTATGGAAAACAGTATGAAGTTTCCTCAAAACAATTAAAAATAGAGCTGATACATGATCTAGAAATTGCAATTATGGGTATTAATCCAAAGAAACAAAATTTGAAAATATATATGCACTTCAATGTTAATTGCAGCATTATTTATAGTAGCCAAGATATGTAAGCAACCTTAGTGTCCATAGACAGACAAATGGCGAAAGAAGATGTAGCATATATAGAATGGAATATTACCCAGACATAAAAAATGAAATCTTGCCATTTGTAGTAACAACATGGGTGAATCTGGAGGGTATTATCCTAAGTGAAATAAGTCAGACAGTGAAAGACAAATACATGCTCTTGATTATGTGTAGAATCTAAAACAAACAAAACAAACCAACAAACAAAATGAAAACAGACCCGTAGATACAGAGAACAAATGGGCGCGCCAGAAGGAATGGCTGGCAGTGGGTGAAATAGTTGAATAGGATTGAGAGGTACAAGTTTCCAGTTATACAATAAATAAGTAACAGGGAAATAATAAGGAATATGATCAATAAGGAATATGACCTTATTCTATTATATGACCATAAGGAATATGGTCAATAATATCATAATAATTTATATGGGGACAGCTGGTTATCAGACTTATTGTGGAGATCATTTCATAACATATGCACATGTCATATCATTATATAGTATACCTGAAACTAATATAACATTGTACATCAATTATAGTTCAATAAAAAAGAGACTTCCTCAATAGGAGGGATGCATGCACACATGAACACACATACACAAACATACAAAATACACAAAATAACCAAAAAAGAAACCAAAATCAACTGGACTTCATAAAAATTTAAACTTTGTAATTTGAAAAGCACCGTTAAGAAAATAAGCCAGCAAACAGACTCAAAAATATTTGTAATACATATGTCTGAAAAATTAATTTATATCAAGAATGTATAAAGTGATCTTCCAACTCAGTTATAATAAGACAAACAAGCCAATGTATAAAATGGGCAAAATATTTGATCAGACACTTAACAAAGGAAAATGTGCAGGACTTTCTGGTGGTCCAGTGGCTAAGACTTCACCTTCCAATGCAGGGGTGCTCATTTGATCCACAGTCAAAGAGTTAAGATCCCACATGCCCACATCCAAAAAACCACAAAACAGAAAACAGAAACAATATTGTAACAAATTCAATATTGTTGTTCAGTTGCTAAGTCCTATTGGACTCTGCAAACACATGGACTGCAGCATGCCAGGCTTCCCTGTCCTTCACTCTCTCCTGGAGCTTGCTCAAACTCATGTCCATTGAGTCAGTGATGCCATCCAACCATCTCATCCTCTGTTGCCCCCTTCACCTCCTGCCCTCAATCTTTCCCATCATCAGGGGCTTTTCCATTGAGTCAGCTCTTCATATCAAGTAGCCAAAGTATTGAAGCTTCAGCATCAGTCCTTCCAATGAATATTCAGGGTTGATTTTCTTTAGGATTGACTGGTTGGATCCCCTTGCTGTCCAAAGTTCTCTCAAAGAGTCTTCTTCAGCACCACAATTCAAAAGCATGGATTCTTCAGTGCTCAGCCTTTTTTATGGTCCAACTCTCATATCTGTGCATGACTGCTGAAAAAAAAACATTGACTATATAGACCTTTGTCACAAAGTGATTTCTCTGCCTTTTAATACACTGTCTACGTTTGTCATGGCTTTCCTTCCAAGGAGCAAACATTTTTTAATTTTATAGCTTCAGTCACCATCCACAACAATTTTGGAACCCAAGAAAATAAAGTTTGTCACTGTTACCATTGTTTCCCCATCTATTTGCCATGAAGTGATGGGACCAGATGCCATGATCTTAGTTTTTTGAGTATTGCGTTTTAAGCCAGTTTTTTTCACCCTTCTCTTTCACCTTCATCAAGAGGCTCTTTAGTTTTTCTTTGCTTCTTGCCTTTAGAGTGGTGTCATCTGTATATCTGAAGTTGTTGATGTTTCTCCTGTCAATCTTGATTTCAGCTTGTGAGTCATCCAGCCTGGCATTTTGTGTGATGCACTCTGCATATAAGTTAAATGAGCAGGGTGACAATATACAGCATTGATATGCTCCTTTCCCAATTTTGAACCATGCCCTCTTCTAATTGTTGCTTCTTGTCCCGCATACACATTTCTCAGGACACAGGTAAGGTGGTCTGATATTCCCATCTCTTTAAGGATTTTCCATAGTTTGTTGTTATCCACACAGTCAAAGGCTTTGTAGTCAGTGAAGCAGAAGTAGATAGTTTTTCTGGAATTATCTTGCTTTTTCTGTGATCCAATGGATGTTGGCGGTTTGATCTCTAGTTCTTCCTTTTCTAAATCCAGCTTGTACATCTGGAAGTTCTCAGTTCATGTACTTTTGAAGCCACCTTGAAGGATTTTGAGTACTACCTTGCTAGCATGTGAAATGAGGGCAAAATAGCTTCAATGAAGACTTTAGTAATGATACACATAAAAAATCAACAAAATGTGCAAATGGCCAATAAGCACATGAAAAATGGTCAGTATCATTAGTTATCAAAGAAACATAAAACCATAGCTGATTACCTGTATACATCTGTTTCAATGGCTAAAATTTAAAAGGTTGACAATACCAGTTGATGAGGGTGTGGAATACAGACTGAAACTCTGTTATTGCTAATGGTCAAATAAAGTTGTGCAACCATTTTGGAAAGTAGCTCAATTGTTTATTATAAAATTAAACATACACTTAACTCTGTGATCAAATGATTCTTTTGAAATTGTTTACCTAAGAGAAATGAAATATATTTCCACAAAAAGACTTATAATTGAATAGTCATAGCAAATTTCTTTATAATACCTTAAAACTGAAAACAGCCCAAATGTCAATTCACAGTTGAATGTATAAACCGTTGTGAGCTTTCCATTCAAGGGAATACTATTCAGCAATAAAAAGAAAGGTTACTGATATACTCAGCACAAATATTACACTGTGTGATAGAAGCAAAGGGTTATATGTTGTAGAATTTATTTTATATGAAATTCTGGGACAGGAAAAAATAATCTATAGTAACTGAAAGCAGATTAGTGGTTGCATGGAAACTGGGCCAGTTGAGTGGAGTGAGGACAGATATTGACTGCAAATAGGCATAAGGGATCTTACTTAAGTGACAGAAGTTTTCTATATTTGACTGTGATAAATGTACACATATAGCAAAACTCCTCAAACTGTTCACATTAAATGGGTGCATTTTATTTTATATAAATTATACATTGATTGAATAGGGCCAGCTAATTTTAAAGACTCATAAACATCTAGTAATCAGTTAGGTTTAAAAAGATATTTTTGACCATAAGAAGCAAACAGTTTCTGAACTGATAGACTTTAGGATGCTTCTTAAAATTTCCCCAACAACTAAATAAATGAGTGTGACAGAATGATATTCTTACTCTAGTAGTTTTTCAAAATAACTGATCTATGTTCTTTATGTTAGAATTTTGTTTAGAAAATTAGGGCCTTCCATGTGACTCAGTGGTAAAGAATCTGTGTGCAATGCAGCAGATGGATGTTCAGTCCCTGGGTAGGGAAGATCCCTTGAAAGAGGGCATGGCAGCCCACTCCAGTATCTGTACCTGGGGAAAATCCCATGGACAGAGGAGCCTGGTTGGCCCTAATCCATGGGGCTGCAAAGAGTCAGACATGACTGAGTGACTGAGCACACACACACGCTTTTGTGTATGTTTATGTAAACAAAAATAATAAGAGAAAAAGACCAAACCTGGAAAAGAATAGAGAGGTGTATCCTGCAGATCCTAGAAAAACCAAGAAATAAGAAATTAAAAGCCCCATGATGCTTAGTGACCTTGCAGTATTTGCTAACTATTAAGTCTCAGTGGTGCCTGAAAGAAATCCACTTTTTGATGTCAATGAGAGGCTTTGCATGAAGTACATAATAAGTCTAGCTTAGTGCTTTATACACAATAGTTATTATTTTTAAAAACCTAGGACTTCTTTTGGAAAGGAGATGGAAACAGGAGGGAAGAGAAGGAAAGATGAAGATATCAGAGAAAGTTTCAGAGAGTGAAGCATGGTGACAGATGGAGAGGAGGAAAGATTATGGAGGTTGTACCAGATGGCCTCTGCTTTTTCAGTAAAGTAGGAAGGAAGGTCATCTGTTCAGAATGAGGACGGCATGGTTGAGAGTGAGGCATAAAAAAAATGTAGAAAAATGTTAGAATACTTTTTTTTTTCCCCTGAGAGGAATGGGATATATAGTTCAGAGAGGCATAAGATGATGAGATCATGAGGAATAAATGCTTAAAAGTGAAGCTAGGAAACAGAGTTTGGCAGACCCAATGGCAACTTTCTCATAAGCTTATCTGGCAAAGCTTGGCAGCTTGGGAATGAGTGAATAGCCTACAAATGGGAAAGTAACTTGTGTTGGGGATATGACATAATTTAGGGCACTACAAAGAGTGTTACTAGTGTGTTAGAAAGAATCACGTGAAAATAACTAACTTAGAGTCTTGAGGCCTGGGGAAGGCCCCTGAAGCTGAAGGTAGGGTGAAGAACTGAGATAATTAAGACTGCGTATACAGTGGCCATTATAAATGAAAAATACAGATACAGGAAATCTAAAGAATGGATTAGCTAGAAGGTAAGGTGGTTGTAGTGAGCAAGAGGAGCTCTGAAATATGAATTATTAAAATTGAGTCAGTCTTAAGAGAAGGTGAATCAAAACTGGTATAAGCAGAAAGGTGCCAGAAGTGCATTAATATCAAGACCATAAGAGTTGAGAGCGTTAAGAAAATTTTACAAAAGTGGCAAGATATACTCAGTCTCTGCTTTAAACAACCATATCAACTTACCTGCTAGGTTATTTTTTCTACTTCAACAATGCTATTATAATATTTCAGGTAAGTTATTATATTTTTTAGCTTTATGGAGATATAATTGATATTCAAAAACTTTCACATTTAATGTATACATGGGTTTCCCAAATGGCTCAGTGGGTAAAGAATCTGCCTGCGATGCATGAGTCTCAGGAGACATGGGTCAATCCCCAGGTTGGGAAGATCCCCTGGAGGAGGAAATGGTGACTCACACCAGTATTCTTGCCTGGAGAATCCCACGGACAGAAGAGCCTGGTGGGCTACCGTCCAGGGGATCGCAGAGGTGACCACACCTAGGACAGACCCATTTCACTCCTGAAACCTTAAACAGAGCTGAGTTCTCTGTCAGGCACAGTGCTAGGGTCGATGGTAATATTAGGGATCTATGAAAGTGTTTTAATTTCTTTTAAAATAAATAAATATGATAATAATGAAGGTAATATATTATGATGAACCCAGCCTGCATTATATTGATCTTCATACTATCAGAGTTGTAAAATATCATCTTTAGTGGGGCTTTGTCTGTTCATTTGTTTCCTGGAAGAAAGGACCCACAGAAACAAAATTCCCCAGAGGTCACAAAAGTCATAATACAGCCCTAGGTGTCATCATGGACAGCTTTCATTTTCCCTCTCAAAACTGTCTTTGTTTCATTGATAAAATTATATGGTGACCCTCCAAATAAGAGAGAGGAAAGGAAAACTGAGGAGGTGCTAGGAGACAGAAACTCTCAAATCTAAGATGAAATACAGATGAAAGTCGGTTTCAGACCGATAGCCGTGATTATAACGATGGTCATTTGTAAACTCTCTGTGAGCTTGTCTGACTCTGAGGTCTCGCTTCCATTCTTATAATTATTCTAAGATAAGCCAGTTCACCCTCCAGAACACTGAAAAGTAGAAATGAAAGAAGACACATGGAGATACTGACTCTATCCACCAGTTTGCAAAAATGTTCCCTTCACTATGATCTGTGCCCACCTACCACCTTTCTCATTGTCTCCGTGTCCCAGGCTGCCAAATTTTGTTAGAGTTATTTCTGAAAATGTGCTGATTGCCTCTGCCACAGATTTGTGGTCTCCAACCACTCACTGTGGCTTAGCAATCCTTTTCATCTCCTGTTAACTCTGTTTACTCCCCCCACCCCCAATGAATGGCTTGGCATGGAGTAGAAAGAGAAACAAGTCAGTCTTTCACTCACTCAGCAAGTCTCAAGTGAGGACCCACAGCAGTGCCCAGGGCCAGTCCTGTCATAGACCTGACCTCAAATTGCTTATGATATAGAGGGGAAAACAATGTGATTCACCAATTCTTGTCTCATGCCTACTATGTGTCAAGCAAGATAATGAACACCTAAGTATCAAAATGATGAATGTGATGAAAAGCTCACTTTTCAGATATATGTAAATGGATCACTACCAAACCAAGTGCTGCCTTGCTTTAATTGGAGGGTGGGGAGCTATTGACGCTGAGTTCACCTCAGGGCAGACTACAGCTCTGCCAATGTAGCCCACTCTCCACTGGGACATCTCTTTGCTCTTCATTTGGACCTCTTCCCATCTGCAGACATTTCTACGTTAAAACCAAAGTGAATACAAGCTTATTTTTAAAGCATTAAAACTCTTGGCTGAAATGACTAGCCAGAGCGTGTTGTTCCTTAGTTAGGAGCTGTCAGAATCACTTAAAAACAAAGCTGAGCAAAGTGTTAAATAAACGTACAAGAAGAGCAGAAGGGCCAGTTCAGATATCGCCAGGTAATCCGAATACACTGTGGATCTGGGGAGAGCGCATCTGTAGACTCTTGAGAGACCGCAGTGCTGATTAGCTTTTTAATCTTACCCCAGTAAGGATGGAAATTTTTCCTGTTTCTGAGAGACACAAGGAAACCATTATTTCTTTGTAGAGACAAATATCTATTTCAGTAAGTAATTTAAAGCACACATACTGTAGAGAACATGTGTGGATACTTGGCATAGAGCTGGAAGTACTAATAAAATAACTTCCTTAGGTGGTCTCTTTTAGACTAAAAGACAGTAGTAACGGTGTCTCCTTTCTGATATTTACCATATTATAGATGTTTACAGTTGATCAACTGTTGGAAATAAAGCAGTCTTATGGACATAAAATAAGGGAAGGAGGACGAGAAAAATCTATCACCTTTTGCTGCGACTCTTGCTTAGAAAGTCATCAGTTTTTTTTTTTTCCTATTTTTTATTTTTTATTAGTTGGAGGCTAATTACTTTACAACATTTCAGTGGGTTTTGTCATACATTGATATGAATCAGCCATAGAGTTACACGTATTCCCCATCCCGATCCCCCCTCCCACCTCCCTCTCCACTCGATTCCTCTGGGTCTTACCAGTGCACCAGGCCCGAGCACTTGTCTCATGCATCCCACCTGGGCTGGTGATCTGTTTCACCATAGATAATATACATGCGATTCTTTCGAAACATCCCACCCTCGCCTACTCCCACAGAGTTCAAAAGTCTGTTCTTTACTTCTGTGTCTCTTTTTCTGTTTTGCATATAGGGTTATCGTTACCATCTTTCTAAATTCCATATATATGTGTTAGTATGCTGTAATGTTCTTTATCTTTCTGGCTTACTTCACTCTGTATAATGGGCTCCAGTTTCATCCATCTCATTAGAACTGATTCAAATGAATTCTTTTTAACGGCTGAGTAATATTCCATGGTGTATATGTACCACAGCTTCCTTATCCATTCATCTGCTGATGGGCATCTAGGTTGCTTCCATGTCCTGGCTATTATAAACAGTGCTGCGATGAACTTTGGGGTGCACCTGTCTCTTTCAGATCTGGTTTCCTCAGTGTGTATGCCCAGAAAGTCATCAGTTTTTATCTCCGCTCTTGATGTCAGCTGGCTAATGACTCTGTCCTTCATTATTTAGATATGACTATACCTGAATAGCCCTGGGACTGTCTCAGTTGTATATATTTGGCTTTAAAACTGATTATGTATCCTATAAAAAATGCATTTATATCTTTAAATGGATATTATATTATGACTTGTTTTTGAGGTTAAAAGAAGATTGGCGTTGATCATTTTGAGAAACCATACCTCTTGGCACCTGTCTGTCATCCTGGCATCACACTGGCCAAAGGGTAGATGCGTTCAGTATTCATATGTATAGTCAGAGCAGGGGGCTGGCTGCTATGATGGAAGAATCTTTATCTGTCCTTGTCATTACCTTCATGGAGCTTACTATAACTTTTGGGTAGTAGATACAACACGAAAAAAAAAAAAAAAAAGCAAATATAACATCAATTAGTGGAACCAGATCTGGGAGAAGAAAACTTAGAGTGTTGGATCTCATGTGTGTGCCTAGCACTCTACCTGGTTCCTGGTAGGTATTCAGGAAATATTTTTTAAATGAATGAATAAGTATCTTCTATATCCCAGATGATAGCTCTGAGCTATCATATATTTGGATCTCCATTGGTAAGAATGAGGCTTCAAGATTCTCAACCATTTTTCTTCCTGGAAAATTGTCTTTTAAATACATACAGTTTAACAAATTATCGGAATAATCAAATCTGCTGCTGCTATGTCCAAAGAGGTTTCTAAGACACAAGATTCTCCCATGTGTTAGAGATAGGGATTTCCAGTGAAGACTTTTTAATAGATTTTTATATGTCACTACTATGCATAGACCTTGCCACTCTTTAAATCTATGGTATCCTTCAAGGACTCTTCATATTAGCTTCCAAATCATCAAATATCATTTCACAAAAATTCCTTTTCCCTCATTTGTAACTATTTCAATGTATTGTCTTCTGATCAAGTTAAATAGTTTCTCTCCTCCCTTGGCTTTTCCACCTTTGAAATTTTTGTAGACTATAATTATTCCTCATCTTGGCAATGGCTTTAATGAATTATCAATTTTCTTTAATCCCCCCAGATAACTGTATTCTTCTATGGGCTTAATCATCTTGCTGCTCTTGCCTGGAGTTTTTTTCATTGCTGTTCATTTGTTCTGAAAGGAGATGCCTCAAACTGAACCCTGCACTCTGGTGAGATTTTTAAGGAGCAGATTTTTTGGTATCCCTATGATGCAATTTTACTGCTATGTGGCTTTTATGACATGATCAACAACTTGTGTTTTCTCCAAAACTGTGCCTAAAGCTTTGCTAACCTTTACTTTCACTTTTGGGCTTTACTTTATTTGTGTTTTCTGAAGAGAGAGAGAGAGATTTGTGAGAAAGAAGGAGGGAGATTGCCCACGTGTGTTTATGAGATATAAGACAGAAATGTCAAACATATTTGCATTTCCAGGGGGGTGATGAGGGGGAGGGCAAGTTATATAAAATAAACAAGCTAAAAGTATATCTTGTACAACATAAGCAAATACAGCCAATATCTTATAATAAATAGAATACAATATAAATGGAATATAATCTTTAAAAATTGTGAATTACTATGTTGTACATTTGAAACATATAATATTGCATATCAACTATACCTTAATTAAAAAATTAAATTAGAAAAAGAAGAGTAGATAAGCTCCCTGTTGTTTTGTCACTAACTCATGTCTGACTCTTTAGACCCCATGGACTGTAGCCCACCAGGCTCCTCTGTCCATGAGATTTCCCAGGCAAGCGTACTGGAGTGGGCAGAAAAAGAAGAGCAGAAAATAGTTTCTTTGGATCCAGTTCACTGGAGTTTACAATTATCCAACTTCACAATCTTAAGAGCTCTTATTCAATTAGTAGTTTATTTATTTTTTTCTTTTCTTTTTTTTTTTTATTAGTTGGAGGCTAATTACTTCACAACATTTCAGTGGGTTTTGTCATACATTGATATGAATCAGCCATAGATTTACACGTATTCCCCATCCCGATCCCCCGTCCCACCTCCCTCTCCACCCGATTCCTCTGGGTCTTCCCAGTGCACCAGGCCCGAGCACTTGTCTCATGCATCCCACCTGGGCTGGTGATCTGTTTCACCATAGATAGTATACATGCTGTTCTTTTGAAACATCCCACCCTCACCTTCTCCCACAGAGTTCAAAAGTCTGTTTTGTATTTCTGTGTCTCTTTTTCTGTTTTGCATATAGGGTTATCGTTACCATCTTTCTAAATTCCATATATATGTGTTAGTATGCTGTAATGTTCTTTATCTTTCTGGCTTACTTCACTCTGTATAAGGGGCTCCAGTTTCATCCATCTCATTAGGACTGGTTCAAATGAATTCTTTTTGACGGCTGAGTAAAATTCCATGGTGTATATGTACCACAGCTTCCTTATCCATTCATCTGCTGATGGGCATCTAGGTTGCTTCCATGTCCTGGCTATTATAAACAGTGCTGCGATGAACATTGGGGTGCACGTGTCTCTTTCAGATCTGGTTTCCTCAGTGTGTATGCCCAGAAGTGGGATTGCTGGGTCATATGGCAGTTCTATAGTTTATAGAATTGTTTAATAGATAATGCATAATTTTTGCAACCCCATGGACTATACAGTCTTGGAATTCTCCAAGCCAGAATACTGGAGTGAGTAGCTGTTCCCTTCTCTAGGGGATCTTCCCAACCCAGGGATCAAACCGAGGTCTCCTGCATTGCGGGAGGCTTCTTTATCAGCTGAACAACCAGGGAAGCCCAAGAATACTGGAGTGGATAGCCTATCCCTTCTCCAGCAGATCTTCCTGATCCAGGAATCAAACCTGGGTGCAAGGGTCTTCTGCAAGCGGATTCTTTACCAGCTACCAGAGAAGCTCAGTTAGATAGATACAGATATATAATATTTAATCCTATGGGACAGAATTATTCCCATTTTACAGATGATGAAATCAGTCACCAGGAGGGCCCAAATAGCTGGTCTAATGAGGCAAGGGGCAGGTTTGGGACAACCCTGGATCCCCTAACTAATCACAGCTGTTGCTTAGAGAAGGCAATTCCAGTTTCAGGTACTGCATATATAATAAAACATGATAAACTTTATGCTCAGCCTCAAATACTAGTGGTATATCTTGTATATCTAATGCTGATTCATGTTGACGTATGGCAAAAAAAAATCACACTATTGTAAAGTAATCATTGTCTAATTTAAAAAAATATTTAAAAACTATATATTTTCATATCCAGAAAAGGAAGAGGAAAAAGAAAACTAGGAAGATGGAGTGCAGCTTATGTTTCTCTTTGCAGGGACCCCTGTGAAAGACCCACGTCAGGAGCCAAGACAAGCCCAGTGCTCCAAGGTTTCTCTGCTAGAGTGAGAGAGACCAAACATTACCACACTCTGGTGATAATAAAACAGAACACAGCATGAAGAATACAATGATGATTTACTGGGCTGAGAGTCCCCAGATTATGAACAGGTTGTCTTCCGAATGTTCTCTTGAAGGAAGTTTAGAATAAAGAATGCATGTTCCCGTGGGGGAAAAAAGGGCTTATAAACAAGGTTGGTTAAGAGTTTAGGTCTTAGCCATAAAAGCCTGGCTAGATACATGGAGTGTAGTACTAGGTGTCCCAATGTCTCTATAGTAAAAATAAATGTGTTCTGGGATGTTGAGGACACAAATCTAAACCACAGCCCCCAAGCACACAGTGAATCAGGAGCTCTCCAGGCTCCCAGTCACTAGCATTCGGAGTGAGAAGGTGCCTGAGAAGGTGCTCCAGGGGGATAGGACACTGAAGGCCAGAGGAAGGTCCTTACAGAAAGGAGGAATATGGACAGTTGACCTTAGAAGCTATTGTGAGGGCCAGAATCTCCTGTCAGGTCAGAACCTGAGTAGAGGTTCCTCCTTTCTTTGCTCTTGCTGGCCCTAAAAGCTGAACCATCACCTCTGCTTCCTGCCATTAATATTTGCCACTTGTTGCTTCAAGATAGCTTCAAACAGAAACAGTTTGGGTTGAAATAGAGGCCCGGGGTTTTCTCCTTACATTCCACTCCTGTAGCCAGCACACAGTGATGCAAAAGGTTGGGTGCACTGATAACTTTTCAGGGCCCTGTACATAGAGATCCCATCAGAGGAAGCAGTCTTTGCCATGCTCTACTCCCCTGCTGCTCTGCCAACGTGTGTGTGTGTGTGTGTGTGTGTGCACACGTGTGTGTGCTCAGTCATTCAGTTGTATCTGACTCTTTGCAATATTATGGGCTGTAGCCTGCCAGGATCCTCTGTTCATGGGATTTTCTCAGCAAGAATACTGGGGTGGGTTGCCATTTCCTACTCCAGCTCTACCAATATCATTCTGTAATTTAACAAAAACTTATTTGATACAGAAATTTGCAAGATATAATTGGCTAAAATATCAGTGACTTAGGTTGTGATTATCTGGAGAACTATATCTGATATCATCTGGTACAAATTACCCAGATTTATATCCTTATTCCTGAGATTATCTATTTATATCTAAATTTCTACTGCAAGTTACCAAAGATTTCCCCCATATTCTTGTAACAATGATAGGCACTGGAGAAGGACTGTTTGGTTTATAAGCTTTTTGCCATTTATTTGATAACTTAAACAATGAGAATAAAAGTAATATATACTTTAAAGTGTTATTGAGAGGATTAATTGATTGGTTTTTGTAATGGACTTATCTTCATAATTACCAGGGTAAGCACTCAGTGTTTTCTTTTGATTCTGTCATTGTAATCTATGAATTTATGTAATGTCATGTAATTCATGTCTGTCATTGTAATCTATGAATGATCTGGCACCTGTTGATTTATAATGACCTCCCAAGCTCGTCCAGTGGAAGACAGAGAGTGAAAAGAAGCGATTCTTCTTCTTTGTTCTAATACAGAGAGTGGCCTATCCAAGCCCAACCCCAGAATGAATAAGTGGAGATAGTCCAAGGGCAGCAAATGGAGAAAGATGCAGCAGAGAGTAATAGTGACGAACGTGTATTGGGGTGGCATTGTCTGGGTTTGAGCCCCCTTTCTGCCCCTTAATAGCTATAATGACCTTGAGCAAGTTATATAAACTCTCAGTACCTCGAATTTCTTCTTTGTAAAAAGGAGATAGTCATAGGATTTACTCACAAGTTTGTTGGGAATATTAAGTGACTCAATGTATGTAAATAAAATAGAACATTTTTACCTGATATGCTATAAGTTCTATAGAAGGAAGTAAAAAAGAGAGTGATGTCCCAGATTCAGTTAATATACAGTCCTCTTCAATGGCTTTTCTTGAATCTCTTATTATCCAAGATGTGTTAATGTCAAGTGTCTTTATCCAACTGAGTTTTTTTTTTTTTTCAATAATTGTCCAACTATCTTCTCATTTTTGGGTATATGTTTGAATTTTTTTTTTCTACCATGGTTTCTCAGTGCCATCCTAACTTTATTATCAACTTTAGAAAAGAAACAGATGAACAAATTTAAGCCCTCCCTTACATGAATACACTCTCAGTCTGCATCTGGAGTGTATCCAGACTTGTCCTCTTTGGTGTCTAGAATGACTGGTAAGAAGCAGTCAGGTCCATTTCTGTCTCTGCAGGAGGGATGGCACAGCCTTCTTCTTGTATGAGTCCTATTCTAAAGCAACACTGGACTCTTTTTTGATTACTCCGCTTATGTCAGGCTATGTAATTTTTCCCTAAAATAGCCTGAAATGATGAGAGACAATAGACAGAATAAGAAAGCTTGCTGGACTAAAGCAGGCATTTGCCCCTGTAACTGTCACTGAGCTTCTCTGAGCTTCAGTTTCCTCCTATGTAAAATGGACATAATGCCATGTACTATTTGGTGCACCATTTACAGTCATGGAGATCATAAATTATTATTGCAATGCTTTGTTTTACTAGAGTAGTGTTTTCTTTCTTGATTTTATCAAAAATCTTCATTTACTCATGGAAGTGTGCTCTGTAGATGAGTTCCATCTTTCATGTGTGGTGAAGCAGGAAAGGGCTGAGCACATCTCCATAGATACTGTCTCCCTCACCTGAACTTATGATGTGTCCCCAGAGGCAGAGAGCTCACAGTTGTGTTTCCTGACAAATACTCAGTGTGCTGTTCTAGGCTTCACGTTTGTGCAAAAACGTGAGGTCCACCAGCAAACCACAGTGACACAGAGTTCAACTTTCTCTTATGAATAATAAACAGCCTGACAAGGACACTTGGCTGAATTGAAGGCCACCTTTTCTCCCCATGGAAGCAGTTCACAGATGTCTCTGTAGTCATGACCAAGCTACTCCTGAAGTGGTTTTGGGTCAACACTGGCACATAAACAGAAGTCCAACTAAAACCCTGGTATGACTCTAATAATCTTAGTCTAGAAAAATTTAAAGCAGATGTAACCAAATGGCTGCTTAGTCATAACAAAGGAAAGATCACAAAAGGGAAAGCAGTCACAGGTGAGTCTCAACATTCAAATTTATTGTGTACCCTCCAATGAAGATCTCTTAGTACTGAACATGTTAATTTGCTGTATATTTGAATATCTGTGGCATCATTATGAAAAGTCAGTGAGGTCTACAATGGTGAGTTTTCTGCTTTTGTTTCCACATTGATATAATTTCTAAAATATGAAAAGACAAAACATACTGAGTCCTCTAGCAGACTACCTTATAACTTATAAAGTGCCACACGATTTCAGTGCTCTGGTTTATCTGTTGAGTTTATTGTCATATTGGTCCCCAATGGTAACATACAGATAGAACATTTTCTGGCTCACGTTAGGTGATCATGTCCCAGTGTTAATGAGACAGCATTCATCATGTGTCTGCTATTGTACTCTTATTGGATTCTTTTACTAATTATAAAGACAAAACTCTTTTATAGCGATCAGCTACAATTGAAAGATATTTTCACAGACTAGGATTTTAGCTCCATAATTTATTTAATAAATCTAGAATGTTTTGACATCATGAAAATGACAATGTGGTGGAATAATGTTCTACATTAATTGTCAGAGGCTAATGAGAAAAGAACAGAGGAACACTTAACACATAAATGGGATTTTTGTATCAAATGAAGGGTAAATGATCTCACAGCACCTAGTGAAAAATGCCAGAAGTTTGAGAGTTGGTCAAATAGAGAATTCCAGTTGAATAGTTGTCATCACAGGGCATATAGCAGTATAAGCATACTGAACTCACAGAAATCCATGAAAGGCAATAGGTGTCATCCACATTGCTCATAGATGTCCTCTGCAGACCCATCTTTGTACATCACAACTTGCAGGAGTTCATGAGTAAGTGGTAATGAACAATGAAGAATTTTCTATTACATTATATTTTAAAATTATTTTTTAGTATTTTAGGATTAATTTTGGGATGGACTGCTAAATGGATGGGTCCATTAAACCAGTAGATTATGGCTTAAATTAACTATTCTTTAAAGAGGAAAAATGACTAAGTGATGACTATGATGTTTTGCTGCTGTTGTTTTAATTTATTTGGCTTCATCATGTGTTAATCATGGCATGTGGGATCTAGTTCCCTGACCAGGGATCAAACCCCTGCATTGGGAGTGAGAAATCTTAGCACTGGACCACCAGGGATGTCCCCAGTGATAACTGTGATCAAGGGAATTGTCATGAGGCTCAACATTAAAATAAGTTTAAAGAAAATAAATCAAATGCCATATATATATTAATGTGTATATATTACAATTAAATCCCTAAAGATCATTTAGTTCAGCAAAACGACATAACATCATCTACCACATCAAATCATTTGAATAGTTTCAGCTACATAGTTTTATTTGTATGTATTAAAACATAAACTGAGGCATATTTAAAATTTTAAGAGTTTATTGAGCATTTATTGATTGGAATCAGGTAGTGTGAAAAGAAGGGCTTCCCAGATGGTGCTAGTGGTAAAGAACCTACCTGCCAATGCAGCAGACCTAAGAGACAAGCTCAGTCCCTGGGTCGGGAAGATCCCCTGGAGGAGGAAATGGCACCCAACTCCAGTATTCTTGCCTGGAGAATCCCATGGACAGAGAAGCCAGGTGGGCTGCAGTCCATAGGGTCGCAAAAAGTCAGACACAACTGAAGCAACTTAGCACGCATGTGTGAAGGCACACACATACATGAAGGCATACATAGTGTCAAAAGTTCTTAGGAATTTTCCACTAACAAGAGTCAGGGGAAAGACTTACATGAGAAAGTGTGGGAGCAAAGAAAGGAAATTTGACTGACCATCGCTTAAAGCCTGGTTGGTTGTTTTTGATTGGTTTCCTTAGTGTTTTGACTTGGTAACTTGGAGGCATTTACAGGTTGAGATTTAGTTTGTTTATGGAGGTCACCATGATATTGGAGTCTGATGGCCTCTTTATTTAATTAATATATATAATGTGAGGCTTTGTCTAGATTTTTACAAGGTATGAATTATAAGCATATTTGCACATACTTAGTAAAATATAATAAAAATAATTTATGACAATGAAAGATTTTAACAATTTTTTCCTCAAAAAGTTTACTTTATTCAAGTACTAGAGAAATGGATAATGGTTTTTTGAAGGATAAGGGTTTTAGTAGTAAAATTTTAAAGTGATAGAATGCCCATGTGTGTGTATATATATATGTGTGTGTGTGTGTGTGTATTTTAGGTCTTACTCTTCTCAGTTTAAAAATAAAATATATTCCAAAAGAATAAATGACTTGTTCAAAATCATATAATTACTAAGTAGCAGAATAAAGAGTTAAAGTAAAACATGCTGCTGCTGCTGCTAAGTCACTTCAGTCGTGTCCGACTCTGTGTGACCCCATAGACGGCAGCCCACCAGGCTCCCCCGTCCCTGGGATTCTCCAGGCAAGAACACTGGAGTGGGTTGCCATTTCCTTCTCCAATGCATGAAAGTGAAAAGTGAAAGCGAAGCCGCTCAGTTGTGTCTGACTCCCAGCGACCCCATGGACTGTAGCCTACAAGGCTCCTCCGTTCATGGGATTTGCCAGGCAAGAGTGCTGGAGTGGGTTGCTATTGCCTTCTCCAGAAAGTAAAACATGCATGGTTGCAATTTATACTCTTTTCTCAAAACAATACCTCACAGTATTAGCCAGGTAAATACAGAGGGACAGTTAACAAAAATAATGAATTTGGTTTTGAAAAAGTCGAACAGTAGTTCCCATTCTTGATGAAATTGTACTCTTGGTTCAGGAATTTGATGAAGCTACTGGTAATAATTAGGATAGAAGATTAATTATATAAGAATAAAAAGCACTCTACACTAGCTCAGAAATACTCAAAAGTATTTTCCATCAAAAGTGGAAACTGTTTAGCCTTACTACATGAATATCACTCATCTTCCACTTTTAACATGATATAAATATTCCCTTGGCTTCCCAGGGGGCACTAGTGGTAAAGAACGTGCCTGCCAATGCTGGAGATGTAAGAGACGGGTTCACCATTAACAACTGTGATTTATAGGAAGAATGATCACTTTTCTACTCCTCCCTTTCTCTTCTTCCTTCTCCTGCAGCTGTTTCCCCTCCTTTCCTTGCTCCTCTTCTGCCTCCTCAACCTTCTTCTTGTTCAATGTTTTGTTCTGTTCCTTTTTCCCACCTCTTGTCTCCTGGTGCCATTGTCTACCTCTAGATATTTCTGTCATGTTGATCTTCTAAGTAGGAAGCTTTGCCTTCATAGAGTGACTTAAAGTGAGACCAGCTCCACTGCCTAGGCAAGAGAAAAGAGTTATCTTATAGGTGGATTATAATGCACCAATACCTGAGAATCCAAAATTATTTGACACTAAAAGACATGCTGGAGGGAATGAATGTATCAGAAAGGCATGAGATCTTTTCAAATAGAACCAAATCAAATATTTATTGAGCACCTACCATGTACCAAGACTAACTGAAAACAAGGATAGGGCAAACCTTGTTTTCAGATTGGGCATACACAAATTTAAATTATAATGCAAATTTAATTTTAAATAGTTGCCTGAGACAGCTATAAAATAGAAAGTTAAAAGGAGATATAAAAGTAATTTATAAATAGTGAAGGCTAATTCTATAAAGTTGAAAGAAGACAGAGGTAGAATTTGAATTGTATCTGGAAGTTGTATAAGAATTTGCATAGTTGGAAAAATAAAAATATAGTAGGACTATTATTGGAAGGAAGTGGTGAATTATTCTAATAAATTCTTTGTATAATTAGACAAGTCAATAACAGAATGTTTTTAAAAAAGCACCAAATCACTAGTGAATATCTCCATTTGAAGGGATTGTATATTATCATCAGGAAAAGTAGGGATAGTAATATCGGAAATAGAAAGAATAGTAGTTATGGTGGTAGTTACCACTTATGGAAACCCTACTACATCTACTACTGATACATGCCAAGAACTATAAACACTACTGCAGACTCATCATGAATCTAAATGATTAAATGTGGCAGATCATGAGTGGTAATTTAAAATTGTTTATTTTTTCCTTAACTATTGGAGTCCATCCTTTACATTTAAACATGTATTACATTTAAGTCTTAGAAATTGTCAGAAATGCAATTTGTATGGGGAGAGAAGGTATTATTTTGGCACCAGGCAAAATGAAAAAAAAAAGTTCTTTTTTTCCACACATGTTTCCAGTTTTGCTGCTTAATTTTGGAAAGAGGTAATTCTATGTCAAAATTAGGCCGAGTGAAAAATGCACACACAGTAATCTTCATTTTCATTATCTGGAGCAGTTCAAAAGGCTCAAAAAATGGAACTATTCTCAAAGAAAGGAATGCATATTCAGGTAATTACAAATAACAGATGCATCTGGTTATCTTAATTGTTTAGGAATGTCTCAATTAGCTGAGAATGTTTTCATGATGACTTGGAGACAGTGAAAAATTTTCACAGCAGATGGATTCAACGGTGAGAGGAAATATAGGCAGCTCACCCTGAAGTCTATCTATGATGACAAAATCCATTCAAATATCCATATCTTTTGGATTTTATTTGCCTGTAAAGGGAATTTGTTGTTGTTCAGTTGCCAAGTCGTGTATGACTCTTTGCGACCCAGTGGACTGTAGCATGCCAGGCTCCTCTGTCCTCCACTATCCCCTAGAGTTTGCTCAAATTCATGTCCATTGAGTCAGTGATGCCATCGAACCATCTCATCCTCTGTTGTCCCCTTCTCTTTTGTCTTCAGTCTTTCCCAGTATCAGGGTCTTTTCCATAGAAGATGGCTCTTCACATCAGGTGACCAATGTCTTGGAGCTTCAGCATCAGTCCTTTCAATTAATTTTAAGGATCGATTTCCCTTAGGATTGATTAGTTTGATCTACTTGCAGTCCAAGGGAGGCTCTCAAGAGCCTTCTCCAGCACCACAAAGAAACGTAATTTTGTTTTGATCTCTTCAGCTTCAATGGTTGGTCTGAAGAGGAGGCAGGACTGTTGATGCTATGGTCACCCAGGGTAAGGCATGTCAGCTTCCTATTCTCCATCGTGACCACAGTTCCATTTCTTAACAGAGGTTGCCTTCTCACTGAAATTCGACTTTTAGGCCTACTCTGTGATTTGACCTTGTTCATTGAGAAGCTTAGAATGACCTCAATATCTAGGCACATCCTCAGTCTAGTTTAGGACTGATGGTCTTTGGATACTTTGAAATAATTCACATTGGTGTACTTTGGTCAGTTACTCAGCAACATTGCTTGCTTTAGACTTGCCACCTCACAAGGGCTGCCATAACCTATCATACTTCTAGGAGGTCAGAGTCAATCCAGATCCTGCCCTTTTCTGAGTTTTTCTTCTTTAAATACTTTTTTTTTTTTTTTAAAGAAACAGATTTGTCAACTGCAGGATGGTACATAAGCAGTTACCATGATGTCAAACAAATCAATACCTTATCCTCCCAAGTTTCCTCCTGGATTAAAATATGCCCCTCTACCCAACTCCCTTGCTTTGTGGTTTATTAGTGTGGATTAAAAGAGATGGGGTCATCTGTTAAAGGGGCAATTTCCAATGTGACTGTTGGGAAAAATCTCTCGGAACATTTCTAATCTTGATAGACACTCTCTCAAGCCAGAGGAAACTGCCCATAATTCTTAGTGAGGAGGTTATAAATTATTAGATATCATTAATTCTTTGCTTAATAGCCACCTTTACACAGAAAACATAATCTGGGTTAAATTTTAAGGGCCAAAGACACCTGGGGGGATTAGTCTAATCAGCAAGCAGATGTTCTATGTGTGCCTGTTAGTCGCTCAGTCATGACCAACTCTTAGTGACCCCATGGATTGTAGCCAACCAGGCTCCTCTATCCATGGAATTCTCCAGGCAAGAATACTGCAGTGGGTTGCTATGCCCTTTTCCAGGGGATCTTCCTGGCCCAGGGATTGAACCTGGGTCTCCCGCATTGCAGGCAGATTCTTTACCATCTGAGCCACCAGATGTTCTATGGCCCCAAACAAATTCTGATCAATATTATTCATCTGTCAGCCCTTGAAATAGAATGTGGACTACTCCACCAAATCTTTCTTACCTGTAGGGATTAGCAGGGGAACCTAACTCTCTGACAGTTACCTTCTTGTGAAAAAGAAGTCAGTATCTCCTAATTTTTCACTGCAGCCCTACGTGTTTACAGCATGAATGCTTAGAAACTATTAGAGGTGGGTACAACTGAAAGGGAGTGGGAATTTCTGGTGGCTCAGATGGTGAAGTGTCTGCCTACAATGCGGGAGACCTGGGTTCCATCCCTGGGTCAGGAAGATCTTCTGGAGAAGGAAATGGCAACCCACTCCAGTACTCTTGCCTGGAAAATCCCATGGATGGAGGAGCCTGGTAGGCTACAGTCCATGGGGTTGCAAAGAGTTGGACACGACTGAGCAACTTCGCTTCACTTCACTTCTAGGGAAAGAATGGGAGACTTTCTCTCAGGAAGGGGAGGATGTAAGATTCTGGTGCTTCAACCTTCTTCTCTCCTGTAGTTATTCCTTTTAAGAAATAGAGCCTACTCTTGCTGTTTAACAGAGCCTTACAAAGTCTCAAGGGTCTTTAGTTAACTAGACATCTCATCAATAGCATTTCTTCTTAAATTCTGGACTCTTGGAAGCAAAAATATCAGTGTAATATGTTCTGAATTATTATATTAAGTCATGGATCCCATATGAACCAAGTCCCTCTCTCAGGGCTTCTCTCCTACCACACATTTTCTCACCTAATCCTTGCTTGCCCACCATGGAAATGTTAGACAATTCATTGCTGGATTCTGTACAAACTCTTTGTGTTTTAGAAGATAGCAAACAATACCTTACAAAAGCTAAAAATCTTTTCTTTGTGAGTGAAATAAGTAGCGATAACATAGACATAAAACCTGTCTTCAAGGAACATCTTCTCATCTCTTACTCCATGTTTTTTCACAAAGAAGTACACTAGCTTTGGGGCCTATCCTTCAGGGTTTCCGATCTTCACCTTTCCTAAATCTTCCAGGATTGTTATCGATGTCAGAAAATCCTCTACAATGACCTTCTCTTCAATACCTGTCCATCCTTCAGGGTTCACTTGTCTGCCTTCCCCCAACTGCCTTTGCAATCAAAGAAGACTTTGATTAAAAGAAGACTTTGATTGCAATTCTCATTTCTGAAGACCTTTTATCTCAGAAGAGTTATAGGATTTAGTTCAGCAATGGGTCACATGAACATTCAGTCAAACCCAGTGTTACCTGCATAGCTGTGTATTCAGCAAGAGTAGTAATTTCACTTAGAAAAGGAATATGCCTTTTGTGTTTAGCACTATGTTTGGTCAATAATAGATTTTCAGGTAGGATAAGTTGAGAGGAGAGACATTTGCTAGGCTGCAGTCCAAGAAAGTCTTCCAGTGGTGGTTCTGAATGGATGCTTTAGACTTTATGGAAAGATAAAACCAGCAACTGTTTCATTTCATTACCAATACAAGAGTCAAAAAATGCATATAATGTTAAAAAATGTAAGACATGACCTTACAGATTATGAAAGAAAGAGTTAGTCCATCGTGTCTGACTGCTTGTGACCCCATAGATGTAGCCCACCAGTCTCCTCTGTCCATGGGATTCTCCAAGTAAGAATACTGGAGTGGGTTGCCATTCCCTTCTCCAGGGAATCTTCCCAACCCAGTGATTGAACCCCAATTGAAGGCAGGAGGAGAAGGGGATGACAGAAGATGAGATATTTGGACGGCATCACCAACTCAATGGATATTAGTTTGAACAAACTCTGGGAGTTGGTGATGGACAGGGAAGCCTGGCATGCTGCAGTCCATGGGGTTGCAAAGAGTTGGACATGACGGAGCAACTGAACTGAACTCCCTCATTGCAGGCAGATTCTTTACTGTCTGAGTCACCGGGAAAGCAGTATTCACTTATAACCTAGGAATCAAAGTTTTAGGCAATGTTCCTAATTCAATGTTAATATATTTTCATTCTGAAGGTTAAATGTAGGTGAATTAATGCTACACACACATAGACATCAATGAAGAGAACATTAGGACTTAACACTAGGTGAGTGACTCAGAATCATCTCAACAAATACCCTGAAGCAAAGAGAAGGAGAATCTGTGGCTCTGTAAGTAGCAGAGAGGGTTAAGCCTTCTGAACCACAGAAAACTGGCCTTCAATCCCAACAATGTGGTCTGGACCATTCACCTAATCTCTCTAAGCCTTCATTTCTTCAATCATAAAAGGTATGTAAGAGTACCTCACACAATCAAATGAGCTTGAAATTCAGGTAAAACAATAAAGTCCCAGGGTTTAAAAGCTGCTGAATATCAGTGCAGTCTCTTAACACTATAACTCAAATCTTGATGCCCCAATACCAATCTGGTTTCTGCAGAAAAATGACTTACAGAGTTCCTCTTCCCAAGTATTTCTCAATTCCAGGCTGACTTTCCTCTGTTTACTGATCTGCTCTAATTTTCCATCCCTGCTACAAGGATCTCAGCGGAGACTCCACAGAACTTAGAAAGTGTCCCAAGAAGTCCTGCTTCAAATTGAAGTCTTGTTCCCTTTATCACTGAGGTGCTGGCTGCAGTAGGAACCTCGTGACAAGCTTGCGAGTGGAGTGAGAGGCAGTGCTGTGGCACAAGGCCAGGGCACTTGGTGGGCTTGCATCTGAAGGCAGGGGAACCTGATGGATCAGTTAGTTCCATCTTCAGACTCACAGTCAGGAGCAAAGTGGCCCCTTGCAGGTTTGTTTGGACTAGAGGAGGGAGGGTAAGATACCACAGCAAAGTTTGATCGAGGCACTCAGTGATATAGCTAGCCTCCACATAAATTTTTACCCAAGTCTGTCTGTCTGTCTGCCTAACTACTCATCTATCTGTCTATCTCTCTAAGTCCTTATACTCCCAGGGGTTTCTTCTATATGAAATAGGTATACACAAAAGACATATGGATTCTTGTCCACCTGGCTTAGTACGTGGATGTCAAATTGTTGAGTAAGTACTTGATATATCCTATATACAAAAGAAAGTCAAAAGCAGGAAGTTTGGAAAAGAAAAGAGTAGGGAGGCAATATGAGCACTTCTCCAGAAAACTGAACAGTCTTTTTTTTTTTTTCCTTGAAATAAAGCTGGAGGAGCTTCACCTCTGAGTATGAAATAGACGGGTTTGCATGTTAATTGGATAACTGGTGTCAGTCAGTTCAGTCGTTCAGTTGTGTCTGACTCTTTGCAACCCCATGGACTGCAGCACACCAGGCTTTCCTGTCCATCACCAACTCCTGGAGCTTGCTCAAACTCATGTACATCAAGTTAGTGATGCCATATAACCATCTCATCTTCTGTCATCCCCTTCTCCTCCTGCCTTCAATCTTTCCCAGCATCAGGGTCTTTTCCAATGAGTCAGCTCTCCACAGCAGGTGGCCAAAGTATTGGAGCTTCAGCATCAGTCCTTCCAATGAATATTCAGGAGTGATTTCCTTTACCATTGACTGGTTGGATCTCCTTGCAATCCAAGGGACTCTCAAGAGTCTTCTCCAACACCACAGTTCAAAGCAATTCTGCTATCAATTCAAATATAAAGACACAGATTAAACCAAATTTTTTGAGATTACTTGTTTTTACCTGCCTAATATTCCTAATTGGTGCTCTTCTACAGACTACATGGAGGCAGCAGCTTGGTAGGCACAGAGAAGCATAGAAAAATATCTAGAAAAGGACATCAAATAAAAAGTGTCTCCATTTTTATAAGAAAATAAAATGAATTTTAGTGTAAGAAGGCTTAACTTCTTGAATCACAATCTAATACACTGCATTCATAGACAAAAACACTGGGACAGAGAGAGGTTATATGTGAAACCAAAATATTATTCCTCAGAGTTTTATGTTGAAGCCTAATTAGTTTAAGAAAGTGTTAAGAAGAGAACTGAACTTACGATATTTTCTAGACTTTCTAGGCACAGCATGTAAAATAATCTCAACTGGTGAATCTTCAGTTTCTACCTAGAATCGACAGGACCAAGATATTGTCAATAATCATTATATACATTGGATCTTATTTTGAGAATGCTGATATTTGCAATTTGTAGGTGGTTTATTTGGGTTCAGAGGCAAACATTTGTACAGCATTGTTTGATTTTACCAGGGGCAGAGTAAAGTGTGTTAGAAGCAGAGACAGAATAGAAAGCAAGCATTCTTATCCCGACATTTCACAAACTAAGCTGCAGGGAGGCATGGGCTAGCTTCATCCTTCTGATCAACACATCATTTGTAAGGTGACTCTGCAGCTCTTCCTATCACAGATTGGGTTGTGCCCACCACTGGAGCTGGGTTAGCTTTGCAACTTGATTTGACCAATAGAATATGGCAAGAGTGACGGCATACCAATTCAGAACCTCCGTCTCAGGAAGCCCTGTGATCTCTCTCTCTCTCTCCCTCTTACTATAAAAAAAGCCCAGTCTAGCTTGGAGGAGGAGAGAACATGAGAGCATAACAAGTCACTCAATTTTCCTAGTCGAGACCCTAAATGTGGGACAGACCAGCTAAGACTACAAAGCTAGTCGTCTTGTTGATCTTCAGCTTAACTCTGATGCATACATGAGCCATGGCAGACCAGTATGGCCTGGTGGCCGGACCCATAGCCTCATAAGCAATAAGAAATGGCTACTGTTTGAAGTCAAATCATTTTGGGAATGGTAGTTATCATGCATCATTATTGTGATAACAGACTACTGATACAGAGAGACATGTGTCTGGCGGGATTAACTCTGTCTATAATACAGTATAGCTCTGACTTCTGCTGAAGTGGATTAGATGTCACTAATTTGACTGTGGGTAAAAATATAAGGATATGAATATAAATATATGCATATATTTCCTCTAAGTATATGTAGAGATATATACATACACATATATACTATATATATATATACACACACACATATACTATATATATATACATATATACATATATTTATAACCACATCTCTGTAGATATGTTCAACTTTAAACATATATATTTGCCTATATCTAGATTAATAGACACAAACTGTAAAGTCAGATAAGATGTTTTACACAGAGCTCCTCAACCGGATACATTCATCTTCATGTAACGGTGAATTACTCATTTCTGTCATCAAGAATTTACTAAAGGATCTATTGGTAGCATGTCCTGTGTGCTGACATAAACTGGCCCTGGGCAGATTTATTCAGTAGGCTGAGTAACTAGCATATCTTGTGATTTAGCCAAACACAGGTTTTATTTGCTCAACCATCTTTTTCTTCCTCTTATTATGGTTCGGGTGGCCCTGCATAAGATTTCTTACATCAGTGATTAGTCCCTGTATCATTTTTATAGGTCTATTTTTAAAAGGTGCTTATTTAAGTGACTGGTAACTAATCACAGTTCTATAATTGACTGAAACGTTGACTCAGTGTAAAATCCAAATTAAATTGAAAAAGAAACCCAAATCCTCATTATAAATTATTCTTCGCAGCTCCACAAACACTCATTTTACAAACAGCAAAAGCATGAAGAGACAAACTTTGCCTTCCTGCAAAAAATATGTTCAACAATTACAGACCAAAATTTATAGCAAAGGAAGGATGTTCCTCTTTCTTTGCAGTGACACTAATAAAAGGAAAGAAATATAAGTACTGCTTAGTGTAGGCTGGGAAATGCCTAAATTTTAAAATTAGAATAGTAGCATTTTATTTCTGGACAAGCTCGACTGATCTTTTTACACAGAGCGACAGACAGGCTTAGGGGGGCATGACCTCATCACAAAGATTTGGGCTTCAAAGGCCTCTCCTCAAACCTCTTGCTGATCACCTGCCCTTCTACCACCCCAAATTAAACATTTAAAAGTTTTGAAGCCGCCTTGCTTTACATTAAACATTTTTCTACCATCCTCCAGTCAATTACCCAGAGGCCAGAAATATCTCTTTCCCCATTCAGCCCATGGCACCTCCACTGTGAAGTGCTCTAAATCCATTAGCGGGGCCCTCTCTGCATGCTACATCATCAGAGGAACAAAGCTGTGATGATGTAGAACAACCCACGTTCATGTATATCACCAGAGTTCTAGCCTCCTGATCAGCCGGCGGGCTTAATAAACATTCCAGATGGCTTGCTCTGCCTGAAGGAAGAATGGATAATCACACTACACTCCCCTCCAAACAATAATAAAATAAGGCCATGGTAGCACAGAAGCCCGAGCCTGCCAAAAACATTGAAAGGACTGCTTAGAACAATAGAATCAAGTGATTGGAAGGCACATCAGTGCCCTCACCCTTTATGAAGGAAGGTGGCCTGCTTTCCTATAAAGCATGCAAAACCAATTGTGTTATGCAACAGCTCTGCTGAAAAATAAAAAAAACAAAAAAAAAAAAAAAAAAACAACTCCATCTAAACCAAATAGTTTCTTTTAAAAGAATTTGGTGAAAAGGAAATTTAAATAAAAGCTCAGAAATAAAATAACCTTTGCAGGCCAGAATCATGAGCTATGCATACATAGCCTGAGACATACAGCTTTAGGTTGTACTTGTAAGTAGGCAGCAGAAGGGGTTTGATCAGTTTTATATTCACTTTCAGGGATTTTGACTGGGACTGCATAATTAGAGTGACCAGGGTATTCTGTGAAGAGTCTAGAGGCTTAAAAGGTGGATTTTTAGGAGGAATTGAGGCGAGTGCGCTGGTGCTCAGTGCTGAGGCCAGTTCTTACAGCACACATCCCTCCTCTGTTTTGTGTTCTCTCTGAATCCCTCTCTCATTTTGCATCTTCTGCTGTTTGGATGGATGCTCATCTATTATTGCTCATACGCTTCTGATTGATAACTTATATTCCCTTCTAGTTTAATACTTAATTTTGTTACTGTGTGATTAGAGTGTATCAGAGTTGGAAGTTAATGTCTGCTCACTATTTGTCAAAAAAGGTCTATGCAGAGCACAGAGTATTTGGAGGACAATGAAACTATTCTCTATGATACTACAATGGTACATACGTATCATATTTGTCAAGACTCAGGGGATATACAACACCAAGAATGAATCTTAATGTAAACTATGAACAGTGGGTGATAATGATGTCATTGTAGGTTCATCAGTTACAACAAAAATTTCACTCTGGTGGGAGATGCTGATAATGGAAGAGGCTACCCATACCCTGTTTGGGAACAGGGGGTATGTAGGAAATATCCATCTTCCTAACAGTTTTGCTGTGAACCTAAAACTACTCTTAAAAGTAGTGCCTATGTACCACAGCTTCCTTATCCATTCATCTGCTGATGGGCATCTAGGTTGCTTCCATGTCCTGGCTATTATAAACAGTGCTGCGATGAACATTGGGGTGCACGTGTACACCATGGAATATTACTCAGCTGTTAAAAAGAATTCATTTGAACCAGTCCTAATGAGATGGATGAAACTGGAGCCCCTTATACAGAGTGAAGTAAGCCAGAAAGATAAAGAACATTACAGCATACTAACACATATATATGGAATTTAGAAAGATGGTAACGATAACCCTATATGCAAAACAGAAAAAGAGACACAGAAATACAGAACAGACTTTTGAACTCTGTGGGAGAATGTGAGGGTGGGATATTTCAAAAGAACAGCGTGTATACTATCTATGGTGAAACAGATCACCAGCCCAGGTAGGATGCATGAGACAAGTGCTCGGGCCTGGTGCACTGGGAAGACCCAGAGGAATCGGGTGGAGAGGGAGGTGGGAGGGGGGATCGGGATGGGGAATACGTGTAAATCTATGGCTGATTCATATCAATGTATGACAAAACCCACTGGAAAAAAAAAATGTGATGACTAAAAATCAAATTATCATTAAAAAAAATAATAATAATAATAAAGAAGCAATTTACACCCCCGAAACACACACACACACAAAAAAAAGTAGTGCCTATTTTTTTTTAAAGAAAAGTCTATGTAGGCAAAATATGGGCTCCCCTGGTGGCTCAGATAGTAAAGAATCCACCTGCAATGAGGAGACCCGGGTTTGATTCCTGGGTCGGGAAGATCCCCTGGAGGAGGGCATGGCAACCCACTCCAGTATTCTTGCCCGGAGAATCCCCATGAACAGAGGATCCTGGTGGGCTACAGTCCATGGGGCTGGAAAGAATCGGACACGACTGAGCGACTAAATACAGCACAGGGAAAATACACCTAGAACTCTGAGCAGTATTTTGATATACAAATTTGCCTCTGCCTATGGTTCAAATGAGATTTTTAAGTTCTGATTAGATGTATCTGCACATCAGTGTATATTAAGATTCTTTAAGGGTAAGCCAAAATCAAAATATTATTCCCCTGAGGAAAAGTATCTGCATATAAGGGTCCATGTTGCTGGTCGCCATTTCTCCTAGAATGTTTTCCCCTGTTCGTGATGAGTTGTAGGGGGTTATGGTGATGAGAATAGGGATGAGCCAATGGAGGTTACCATTATTGATGTTGTCATCTGAAGAGGAACATATCCATTAAGGATCTATAAGGTTTATGAGTGTATGCTCAGTCGCTCAGTCATGTCCAATTCTTTTTGACCTCATGGACTGTGTAGGCTGCCAGGCTTCTTTGTCCATGGAGTTTTCCAGGCAGGAATACTGGAGTGGGTTGCCATTTTCTCCTTTAGGGTATCTTCCCAACCCGGGGATTGAACCCAGGTCCAGGGATGGAACCCATATCTCCTGCATTGGCAGGCAGATTCTTTACGCTGAGCCACCTGGGAAGCCCCTATAAGGTTTATACCTGTGCCTATATAAAATTCATCCTCCTTATGTGTGGGGTTCCATATCCACAGATCTGGAAGGTTCGTTGTACTAAGTCATTTTACATAAAGGACTTGAACATCACAGATTTTCACATCTAAGGTGATCATTTAAACCAGCATATAAACAATTTGTGAAAAATTAGTCTTAATTTGGTTTTGATATTTGTAGTTTATTATTCCCATGATATGAGCTTATTGTATAAAGCTAATGTAAACATTCTGCCAACAGTCCTCTGTCAATAAATTATTTAATGTACCATAGGAGATAAGATGTCAGAGTAGAAGGACTTGAGCTCACCTCCTCTCACAAAATCACCAAAATCACAACTAAATGCTAAACAACCAACAACAACAAAAAACTGGAACCTACCAAAAATGTTATCGTACATCCAAAGACAAAGAAGTCACAACAAGATGGTAGAGAGATGTTTTCCTAATATAATCAAATCCTATACCTGTTGGGTGGGCTACCTGTAAACTGGAAAATAATTATATTGCAGAAGTTCTCCCACAGGGGTAAGAGTTTGCAGCATCATGTCAGGTTTCCTAGCCTAGGAATCAGGCATCAGGAGGACGAGCCCCCAGAGCATTTGACTTTGAAGGCTACCACAGTTTGAGTGCAGGAGGAGCTTGATAGGACTGGAGAAAACAGAGACTCCTCTCTTGGAGGGAGCACACGCTGTTTCATGTGCTTTAAGATCTAGGGAAAAGCAATGACTCCAGAGGAGCCTGAGCCAGAACTGGTGGGTCTTAGAGGGTCTCCTCGGGGTTGGCTGTGGCCCATTGCAGGGGCACGGACACTGGTGTCCCTAGGGAATATTCCTTGGCGTGAGCTCTCCTGGAGGCTTCCATTTTGGCACCCATTCAATAGCCTGCAGGCTTCAATGCTGAAATCTCTCAGGTCAAACAACCAATAGGTTGGGAACACAGTTCCACCTATCAACAAATAGGCTGCCTAAAGTCTTCCTGAGCCTACAGCTACCTCTAGACACTTGACATGGCCCTGCCCACCAGAGACAAGACCAGGTCCACCTAGTAGGCAGGCACCAGTCCCTTCCATCAGGAAGCCTGCACCAGACCAACCTCAGCCACTAGGGGGCAGACACTAGAAGCAAGAAGAACTATAATCCTGCAGTCTGTGGAATGGAACCCACAAATACAGAAAGTCAGACAAAATGAGACAACACCAAAATATGTTCTAGATGAAGGAACAAGATAAAACCCCAGAAGAACAATTAAGTGAAGTGGAGTTAGGCAATCTGCCTAAGAAAGAATTCAGAATTACAATAGTAAAGGTGATCCAAGATCTCAGAAAAAGAATGGCGGTGCAGACTGAGGAAACAGAAGAAATGTTTAATAAAGAGATAGAAGACTTAAAAAACAAGCAAACATAGATGAACAATACAATAACAGAAATGAAAAATACACTAGAGGGAATCAATAGCAGAATAAATGAGGCAGAAGAACAGAAAAGTGAGCTGGAAGACAGATTCGTGGAAATCACTACTGTGGAACAGATAAAGAAAAAAGAAATGAGGGTAGTCTATGGGACCTCTGGAATGAGGAAAAGAATAGAAAAGATCAATGAAACTAAAACCTGATTCTTTGAAAAGATAGACAAAATTGATAGACCTTTAGTGAGACTCATCAAGAAAAAAAATGTGAGGGTTCAAATCAATAAAATTAGAAATGAAAAAGAAGTTATATGTGACATCACAGAAACACAAAGGATTATGAGCAACTACTATAGTCAACTACATGCCAGTAAATTAGACAACCTAGAAGAAATGAAAATTCTTAGAAAGGTACAATCTTCTAAGACAGAACCAGGAAGAAACAGAAAATATCAACAGACCAATCACAAGTACTGAAATTAAAACTGTGATTTTAAAACTCCCAACAAACAGATGTCTAGGACCAAATGGCTTCACAGGTAAATTCTATCAAACATTTAGAGAAGAGTTAACACCTATTCTTCTGAAACTATTCTGAAAATTACAGAGGAAGGAACACTCCCAAGCTCATTCTACAAGGCCACCATTACCCTGATACCAAAATCAGACAAAGATACCACAAAAAATAAAATTAGAGACCAACATCATTGATGAACATAGAGGCAAAAGTTTTCAACAAAATACTAGCAAAAAAAAAAAATCCATCAATACATTAAAAGGATCATATACCTTGATCAAGTGGGACTTACCCCAGGGGTGCAAGGATTTTTCAATATCCACAAATCAATCATATGTGATAAACTACATTAACAAATTGAAGAATAAAAGTCATATGATCATCTCAACAGATGCAGAGAAAGCTTCTGACAAAATTCAACACCATTTATGACAAAAACTCTCCAGAAAATGGTCATAGAGGGAAACTACCTCAACATAATAAAGGGCATATATGACAAATCCATAGCTAACATCATACCCGATTGTGAAAAGCTGAAAACATCCTGTAAGATCAGGGATGGAAAATAAATGTTCATTTTTGCTACTTTTATTCAACACAGTTTTGGAAGTCCTAGTGACAGCAGTCAATCTTAAAGGAAAAACCAGTCAATCCTAAACGATATCAACCCTGAATACTCATTGGAAGAACTGATGCTGAAACTGAAGCCCTAGTTTCTTGGTCACCTGATGAAAACAGATGACTCATTGGAAAAGACCCTGATGCTGGGAAAGATTGAGAGAAGAGAAGAAGAGAGCGTCAGAGAATGAGATGGCTGGATGGCATCACCAATGCACTGGACATGAACTTGGATAAACTCTGGGAGATTCTGAGGGACAGGAAGGCCTGCCATGCTGTGGTCCATGGGGTTGTGAAGAGTCAGACATGACAGGGCAACTGAACAGAAACAAGTGACAGCAGAGAAGAGAAAGAAAGGAATCCAAATTTGAAAAGAAGCAATAAAAGTGTCACTATTTACAGAAAACTTGATAGTATAAAGATGCCACCAGAAAACTACTAGAGCTCATCAATGAATCTGGTAAAATTGAAGGATAAAAAAGCCAGTACACAGAAACCTCTTACATTTCCATACACTAGCAATAAAAGATAAGAAAGAGAAATTAAGGAAACAGTCCCATTTACCCATTGCACCAAATTAGTAAAATACCTAGAAATAAACCTACATAAGGAGGCAAAAGCCTATATTCTGAAAACTATAAGACATTGATTAAATAAATCAAAGATGACACAAAGAGATGGAAAAATATATCATATCCTTGGATTGGAAAAATCAACATGTCAAAATGATGGTACTACCCAAAGCAACCTATAGATTCAATGTAAACCCCATCAAATTACCAATGACATTTTTCACAGAAATAGAACAAAATTTTTAAAAATTTGTATGGGAACACAAAAGACGTAGTCAAAGAAATTCTGAGAAAGTCAAACAGAAAATAAGGCTGCCTGACTTCAGACTGTACTACAAAGCTCCAGTAATCAAGACAGTGTGGTGAGTGAGTGAGTGAAAGTTGCTCAGTCGTGTCTGACTCTTTGTGACCCCATGGACTATACAGTCCGTGGGATTATCTAGGCCAGAATTCTGGAGTGGGTAGTCTTTCCCTTCTCCAGGGGATCGTCCCAACCCAGGGATTGAACTCAGGTCTCCTGCACTGCAGGTGAATTCTTTACCAACTGAGCCACAAGGGAAGCCCAGACAGTATGGTCCTGGTACAAAAACAGAAGTGTAGAGCAATGAAACAGGATAGAAAGCCCAGAAATAAACCCAGCCACCTTTGGTCAACTAATCTATGCTAAACGAGGCAGGAATATACAAGGGAGAAAACACAGCCTCTTCGATAATTTGTGCTGGGAAAACTGGACAGCTACATGTAAAAGAATGAAATTAGCACATTCTCTAACACCATATAACAAAAATAAACTCAAAATGAGTTAAAGTACTAAATATAAGTCTGGATACTATAAATCTCTGAGAGGAAGTTATAGGCAGAACACCCTTTGATATAAATCTCAGCAACATATTTTTGGATCCATCTCCTAGAGTAGTGAAAATAGAAGCAAAAATAAATATTTGGGACCCAATTAAACTTAAAAGCTTTTACACAGCAAAGAAAACCATAAAGAAGATGAAAAGACAACCTGTAGAATGGGAGAAAATGTAAATTTGCAAACAAAGTGACCAACAAAAGATTAATCTCCAAAATATACAAACAGCCCATATAACTCAATATAAAAAAATTTTTTTTAAATGAGCAGATCTAAATATTAATAGGGGCTTACCAGGTGGCACTAGTGGTAAAGAACCCACCTGCCAGTGTAGGAGACATAACAGACATGGGTTTGATCCTTGGGGTCAGGAAAATCCCCTGGAGGAGAACATGGCAACCCACTCCAGTATTCTTGCCTGGAAAATTCCAGGGACAGAGGAAACTGGTGGGCTACAGTTCATAGGGTTGCAAAGAATTGGACATGACTGAAGCAACTTAGCAGCAGCAGCAGCAGCAAATATTAATAGACATTTCTCAGTAGAAGACACACAGATGGCCAGAAAACATAGGAAAAGATGCTCAACATCGCTAATTGTCAGAGAAATGTAAATAAAAAATACAGAGGTATCACCGCACACTGGTCAGAGAGGCCATCAGCAAAAAGCATACAAACAATAAATGCTGAAGAAGATACAGAGAAAAAGGAATCCTCCTACACTGTTGGTGAGAATGGTACAGCCACTGTGGAGAACAGTATGCTCACGTTGCTCAGTCAGTCATGTCCAACTCTTTGTGACCCTATGGACTGTAGCCTAACAAGCTCCTCCATCCCTGGGATTTTTCAGGCAAGAATACTGAAGTCAGTTGCCATTTCCTTCTCCAGGGGATCTCCCCAACTCAGGTACTGAACCTGCATCTTCTGTGTCTCCTGCATTGGCAGGCAGATTTTTTTACCAGGAAGCTCCAGAGAACAGTATGAAGATTCCTTTTAAAAAGTGAAAAACAGAGCTACCATATGATCCAGCAATCCCATTCTTGGGCGTAAATCCAGAAAAGATGAAAGCTCCAATTTGAAAAGACACATGAACCCCAATGTTCATTGTAGCACTGTTTATAACAGTCAAGACATAGAAACAACCTAAATTTCCATTGACATGGGAATGGATATAGAAGATGTGGTACATATATACAATGGAGAATTACTCAGCCATAAAAAAAGAATGAATAATGCTATTTGCAGCAACATGGATAGATCTAGAGATTATTATACTATGTGAAGTTAGTCAGACAGAGAAAGACAGATATCATGTGATATCACTTACACATGGAATATAAAAGGATGATACAAATGAAGTTATTTACAAAATGGAAACACATTTGCAGACTTTGAAAACAAATTTATGGTTACCAAAGGGGAAAGGTGGGAGAGAGGATAAATTAGGAGTTTAGGATTAACACATGCGTGTGTGCTAAGTCCAGCTCTTTGTGATCCCTGGACTGTAGCCTGCCAGGCTCCTCTGCCCATGGCATTTCTCAGGCCAGAATAATGGAGTGGGTTGCCATTTCCTCCTCCAGGGGATCTTCCCTAACCAGGGATCAAACCCACATCTCCTGTGTCTCCTGCATTGGCAGGTGGATTCTTTACCTCTGAGCCACCTGGGGAAGCCTAGGATTACACGCTATTACACATACATGCTACCATATATAAGAGAGTCAGTCAAATAGGACCCACAGTATAGCACAGGGAGCTCTATTCAATATTCTGTAATAACCTTGATGGGAAAAGAATCTGAAAAGGAATAGGTGTATCTATATATACATGTATAGATATGTACATATGTGTACACGTGTACAGATATGTATATGTATAGATACATATCTATATGTATATACATGTATAGATATGTATGTATGTGTACACATGTACAGATATGTATATGTATAGATACGTATCTATATATGTATATACATGTATAGATATATACGTATGTGTACACATGTACAGATATGTATATGTATAGATACGTATCTATATCTATATGTATAACGGAATCACTGCTGTATAGCTAAAACTATTAACACAAAATTAATCAGCTATACTCCAATATAAAATAAACATTAAATTAAAATTAAAACATATATATATGTATATCAAAATGTTAATAAGAGCATTAAAAACAAAAAGGATCTGTGTTATATCATGTGTCCTATTAAAATATCAGCACTCTATTTTGCTTTTAAATACAGAATATTTCAAATCAAACGAGTTAGCAGCTTTTAAAAAGTTAACCTGGCATAAAAATAGATAACAAGAAAAACTATGTTAAAATGAGAAAGAATATAAAATGTATTATTAAACTACAATAATTAAAACTGTATGATCTGGATCATGAACAGAGAAGAAAAACAGTGAAATAAAGTCCATATCAACTTATGACAAAATAAAGCCAGCTTCTCAAATCATAAGGGGGATAGAGGGATTATTTAATTTGACACAATTTCTAACTTTAAGGGGGGAGATAAAATTGGATGTGCAACCCTCAAGAAAGAACAGTAAATAAAAGGATAAAATTGTTAGGAGAAAATACAGGAAGGCATCTTCATAAGGAATAATTGAAAACTTTATAAAGACAAAAGGAAAACATCTATTTACTTTAAAATATACTATAATCAAAGTTGAGAATGGAAATTCAGTTGAAACAAAGTATCAATATATACACAAGGTTAATAAGTTTAACTTTGGTATAATGTTTTTAAGCATTAAAGACAAAGATCAAAATTACAAGAGAGAATTATGCACAGGAAAAATAAATTTATTCAGAAATTAGATATAAGCCATGTAACACCATGAAATGATGTTCAACTGCCTTAATGATCCAAGAAATACCAGGCAAAAATGAATAGTAAAACTTTCAGGAAATATGACAGATAAGAACACTTTCAAACATAATACTACATAAAGTATATGAAAATATTTTATATATAAATGTATTACATAAGCATCATATATACTGAGAAACCTCTAGCCCCCCTCACCTGTTTAAGATTCTTCTCTGAGAAAAGTGACTATATTATGAGGAAACATCTATAGATAATGACATTTTGTGGTCCCTAAGTGAAATCACTGGTTTATCACTTTTTCAACTAAAGTAAAATCCACAGGTTGTCTACCAATGTTTTAGAACTCTTTTCTTGAAATGAATGGGTAGCTTAAGATCAATCATAGATGTCTGAGGAAAACTTTAAGCATGAATAAAAGAGACTAAAGCAAATACAGAAAATCTTAAAGAACATAAAGACAATACAGATATTAGAGTGAAACTTGAAAAAAACAAAAGTGTAGTTAACCTCCAAGACAGAAGATATGGAATCCAAGATGTAATAAACTTCTACGAGAACAAACATGCTAAGAAAAAGACATAAACTGTCAGAAACTAAATATATATTAGCTGAAATTTTTTTAAAATCAACCAAAGACCTAGAAGGAAAACAAACTTGTTAGAAGAAATTAAAGAAGGAAAGACTGAGACATGAGAAAACACATAGGCAAATCTAAGCAGGCCAATGTCCAAATGAGAGAGGTCTTAGAAAAGAGAAATGCTGGAGTGGAAATTATGAAAACATTAACAAGAAAATATTTCAGAGCTGGTGACTGATCAGAAGTCTCCAGATTTAAGGTTTCCAAGGAACGTCCAAAAAACTATCAATTGAAATCTCATCACACAATGACTTATCATCATGACATTATAGATCAATAAAGATAAAAAAAGATTTAAAAAAGTGTAACATAAGAAGACTAGGAATCAGAATGGCACCTGACATCTCAAAAGCAAATCTGAAAGCTAGAAACAATGAAGAAACTAGAGGAAAACATATTTCCCACCAATAAATCTATATTCAAAAAAATTGTAAAATGAAGGTATTTCCAGATACCTGAAAAGTCACTCTCCAGATATTATTAAAATACTATATTGTAAAAGCAAAGGAGAAAAGGAAAGATATTCCCATTTGAATGCAGAGTTCCAAAGAATAGCCAGAAGAGATAAGAAAGCCTTCCTCAGCGATCAATGCAAAGAAATAGAGGGAAACAACAGAATGGGAAAGACTAGAGATCTCTTCAAGAAAATTAGAGATATCAAGGGAACATTTCAGGCAAAGGTGGGTTCGATAAAGGACAGAAATGGTATGGATCTAACAGAAGCAGAAGATATTAAGAAGAGGTGGCAAGAATACACAGAAGATCTGTACAAAAAAGATCTTCACAAACAAGATAATCACAATGGTGTGATCACTCACCTAGAGCCAGACATCCTGGAATGTGAAGTCAAGTGGGCCTTAGAAAGCATCACTACGAACAAAGCTAGTGGATGTAATGGAATTCCAGTTGAGCTATTTCAAATCCTGAAAGATGATGCTGTGAAAGTGCTGCACTCAATATGCCAGCAAATTTGGAAGACTCAGCAGTGGCCACAGGACTGGAAAAGGTCCGTTTTCATTCCAATCCCTAAGAAAGGCAATCCCAAAGAATGCTCAAACTACCACACAATTGCACTCATCTCACATGCTAGTAAAGTAATGTTCAGTAATTGCTGAAGCTCACACTTCAGCAATACATGAACCGAGAACTTCCAGATGTTCAAGTTGGTTTTAGAAAAGGCAGAGGAACCAGAGATCAAATTGCCAATATCCGCTGGATCATTGAAAAAGCAAGAGAGTTCCAAAAAACATCTATTTCTGCTTTATTGACTATGCCAAAGCCTTTGACTGTGTGGATCACAATAAACTGTGGAAAATTCAGAAAGAGATGGGAATACCAGACCACCTGACCTCCCTCTTGAGAAACCTGTATGCAGGTCAGGAAGCAACAGTTAGAACTGGACATGGAACAACAGACTGGTTCCAAATAGGAAAAGGAGTACATCGAGGCTGTATATTGTCACCCTGCTTATTTAACTTATATGCAGAGTACATCATGAGAAACACTGGGCTGGAAGAAGCACAAGCTGGAATCAAGATTGCCGGGAGAAATATCAATCACCTCAGATATGCAGATGACACCACCCTTATGGCAGAAAGTGAAGAGGAACTAAAAAGCATCTTGATGAAAGTGAAAGAGGAGAGTGAAAAAGTTGGCTTAAAGCTCAACATTCAGAAAACTAAGATCATGGCATCTGGTCCCATCACTTCATGGCAAATAGATGGGGAGACAGTAGAAACAGTGTCAGACTTTATTTTTTTGGGCTCCAAAATCACTGCAGATGGTGATTGCAGCCATGAAATTAAAAGACGCCTACTCCTTGGAAGGAAAGTTATGACCAACCTAGATAGCATATTAAAAAGCAGAGACATTACTTTGCCAACAAAGGTCCGTCTAGTCAAGGCTATGGTTTTTCCAGTGGTCATGTATGGATGTGAGGGTTGGACTGTGAAGAAAGCTGAGTGCCAAAAAATTGATGCTTTTGAACTGTGGTGTTGGAGAAGACTCTTGAGAGTCCCTTGGACTGCAAGGAGATCCAACCAGTCCATCCTAAAGGAGATCAGTCCTGGGTGTTCATTGGAAGGACTGATGCTGAAGCTGAAACTCCAGTACTTTGGCCACCTCATGCGAAGAGTTGACTCATTGGAAAAGATCCTGATGCTTGGAGGGATTGGGAGCAGGAGGAGGAGGGGACGACAGAGGATGAGATGGCTGGATGGCATCACCGACTCGATGGGCATGAGTTTGAGTAAACTCCAGGAGTTTGTGATGGACAGGGAGGCCTGGCATGCTGCAATTCATGGGGTCACAAAGAGTCGGACACGACTGAGCGACTCAGCTGAACTGAACTGATCATGTGATACATATGTTGTACCTAATATAATGTACATATAAGCATACATAATACAATACATATACAATAACACACCATGTATAATATTATGGAAATGGTGACAGATTTTATTTTGGGGGGGCTCCAAAAATCACTGCAGGTGGTGACTGCAGCCATGAAATTAAAAGACACTTGCTCTTTGGAAGAAAAACTATGACTAACCTAGACAACATATTAAAAAGCAGAGACATCCCTTTGTCAACAAAGACCCATCTAGTCAAAGCTAGTGATTTTGCCAGTAGTCATGTATGGATGTAAGAGCTGGACCATAAAGAAAGCTGAGTGTCAAAGATTTGATGCGTTTGAACTGTGGTGTTGGAGAAGACGCTTGAGAGTCCGTTGGACTGCAAGGAGATCAAACCAGTCAATCCTAAAGGAAATCAACCCTGAACATTCATTGGAAGGACTGATGCTGAGGCTGAAGCTCTAATACTTTGGTCACCTGATGTGAAGAACTGACTCATTGGAGAGGACCCTGATTCTGGGAAAGATTGAGGGCAGGAGGAGAACGGGACGACAAAGGGTGAGATGGTTGGATGACATCACCGACTCAATGGATATGAGTTTGAGTGAGCTCCAGGAGTTGGTGATGGACAAGGAAGCCTGGCGTGCTGCAGTTCATGGTGTCACAAAGAGTTGGACATGAGAGCAACTGAACTGATATATATTTATATGATTAGAAGAATCCTTCTCAGGGAACTGTTGTAGAAGGCACTTCCTCAAATCAAAGGACTTAAGAAAAATAATAGGAAGGCATGGGGTTCAGGAAAGAGGGGGATACAGAACAAGAGCATAGCAAGGGGAAATACTAAGATGATGGTGAGCAGAAGTTCCAAGATGAAAGTTTTGTAGTGTGTCTTGAGAAAAAGGTCAGGAGTGGGACAGAGAAATTCAGTTTCTGTCTATAATGGGCTACTTGATTTTAAATAACTCCCATTCAATATAACTAGAGAATATGAAAAAAAAAAAAAAGCCTTTATGAATGCATCAGTGAGTTGATAATGGGACTAAGACCTGAGAGACAAATATCTCAAAAGAAGGGGATCTTTAAGAGGTGAACCCAAATATTCTGCAGACAGTTTTTCCCTTTGAAACATTACAGACATTTGATTCTAGGCAAGAGACTGCAAAATCTCTCTATAGTGCCATTAAATGGCAGACAATCAATGGAGATTTTGGCAACCTTATAGGGCTATGAAGACAAAAGTTGGAAGTCAGTGTTGTCAAGGCAGTCAGGATTTCAGGGATCAAGCTCCTATTAAATAAGTAAATAAAGCTGATCCAGAGAAGTGTGTGCCTAATGCTTGATATCAGATCCCTCCTCAAGGCACTTACCTGTTCTTAAGTTGCCAAGGTCAAGAAGATAAGAAGCCAAACAGAAAACAGTGATAACACAGTTGGGTAAGGGGTAGTGATGAGTGTGGTGTCTGGAGTGGTGACAGCTAGGATAATCGCAATGTAGTAACATATACCTGGAGACATGGTGCGGCCGGAAGACTAGAGGTTGGAAGTCAGAGCTCACTATGGTAAGTTCCAAGATAACTGCCATGCCATTTCTTCCCTTTCTGAACCTACATCCCATTATTTGATAGAGTTAATGGCAGACTAGCCAGAGAAGATGTCATAAAAGAAAAAATACAAAAATAAAGATAAGTAAACCTGAAGGACATGTTAGTAGAAATAATAGAAAAGGGTGAAATCAATGGAACAGAAAATCTGAGATAAGCAGGACAATATTAAAAGGCCAAACATAGATGTAATTGGTGGCCCAGAAATAGAGAAAATAATAAGATGGAAGAAATAATTAAGGTGGAAGGAGCCCAGCATCTTCACAAAACAAATGAAAGACATCATTCTACAGGGCCAAACATTTCAGCAAATACCAAGCAGGAAATATGCAATGATAAACAAAACAGCACATCAGAGTCAAATGCTAAAAATCAGTGATGATAAAATCTTAAAAGCAGTCATTAAAAAAGACACACTATATGTAGGGAAACAATTCCAGGAAACATCATATGACAGAAGAAATAGAATGACATCTTTAAAGTGCTAAAGGAAAATTTCTCTCAACGCAGTAAAAATATACTTTAAAACTGAGAGTTAAAAAAACAAACAAACTGAGAGTTAAAGACATTTTAGACAGATTAAAAACTGGAAGAATTATTTCCAAATGATCTGCATTTTTAAGAAGTGTAATAAGAACTTCAGGTTGAAGAGATATAACTCAGGAATAAAAACTGAGACAGCAGGGAGGAATGAAGAGTATCCAAGGGGTCAAAATTTAATATAAAAGACCTTTTAAAATATGTATGTATATGTATATATTATATATATATAATATACTTGGATATATAAAACTTTACACATACTAAATTACCTGGTGGTTCAGCTGGTAAAGAATTAGCCTGCAATGTACGAGACCTGGGCTCAGTCCCTGGGCTGGGAAGATTCCCCTGGAGTAGGAAACGGCTGCCCACTCCAGTATTCTGGCCTGGAGAATTCCATGGACTGTTTAGTTCATGGGGTCACAAAGAGTCAGACACGACTGAATGACTTTCACATTCACATTCAAATTCTTTAAAAAACTGTTATTCACTAAGCAAAATTAGAAACAGTATATTATGAGGTTTTTAGTATATATGGGAGAAGAATGTAGGATAAGGTGGCTGAGATATACACACATTATTAATGTATACCTTACATATATCTTTTGTAAGTTGTGTATGTGTATATGTCCTTTACAAATTTATATTATATATGAGACAAACTTATACATATAATGCTATATAATAATATATATGTAATATCAATATGTTACATATATGTTAAGAGTAGCTGATAGAAGACTAGTAATAGAATATATAGATTGCAAATAATAAATAAGGGGAATAATGAACATAAATTGATCCAATGGAAGACTAGAAAAACAAAAGAAAAGTTAAAGGGAATGAATTAAGATTGCAAAAATAAGTCAAACTATATTCATAATAATTTGACATAGACTGATTTCATCTAGTGAAAGATAGAGGCTATCAAATTGAATTTTTAGCAAGTCAAGATATATGCCCTTTTAAGTGTGACTTCTAAAGCAAAATAGTGCAGAAAGAGACATAATGAAAATAAACAAGAAGATATACTAAATATAGCCAGTCAAAAGAATTATTAGGTATATCATATATTTTAAAATCTGATACAGAAATTCAGACAATTTCACAAGATAAATTCCTAACAAAACAAAAACTGAGGCCAAACCCACATTAATTAATTAAACCTGAAAGAGTTATTGCAAAGAGAAATTCATATATCCACAGAATTTGAGATTTCAATAGAACACAATTATCAACTAGGAGACTGAGGAGAAAAAAATGTTAGAAATGTTTAGCACATAAAAACCACAAGGTATTTTTAAATAAATATATATTTTACAGAATTCTTCCAATAGTGGCAAAACTTAGACTCTACGATAATAAAATAATGAAGACCAGCATGTGTTTGGATAGGTAAGAGTGTAGAGACCCTTTCCTTAATAACTAATGGAATAAAAAGAATCATCATATTAGAAATTATAAAATACAATTCATTATAATAATTTTACTACATAAGAAACTTGTAGTATCTAGTAAAGTGGTCCTTAGAAAGAAAATTATAGTCTTGATATTATCGTGACTCAGAGGTAAAGAATCCACCTGCCAACAGCAGGAGATGTGAGTTTGATCCCTGGGTTGGGAAGATCCCCTGAAGTACTTACCTGGGAAATCCCACTGACAAAGGAGCCTGGAAGGCTGCAGTCCATGGGGGTCACAAAAGAGTTCGACACAACTGAGCAACTAAACATCAACAACAAAAATAAGAGCATATGACCACTCCCTATGATTGGCATATTGGGCTGGTCTCTTAACAAAAGATTTCAGATTCTTTGTTGGGAGGAACCTGCTCATTTGTTTGCTTCCTTGTTTCCATCTTTCTCTTTTGCCTTTGACAAGGTTACCCAACATTTAGACATTTGTCTTTTTTACATTGTTATATTTTCCGCTTATGAGATTTGTGGCTGAAACTTTTTGCTTTCAGGGGCTCTGTTGATTAAAAAATGTGGGAAGAAGAAAAAGTGTAGTGAATCTCAGAACAAACAAGACTCAGTGGGAAATGAAGCAGAGTATACCATGAGAATTCTCAGGGGACAACAGAGACAGAGGGGGTTTCCAGGACAAGATCAGGTGAGGGAGAAAGCTGCCAGCCTTCCTCTGTGCAAGACACTGTTGTGAGCCATCAAAGGGCGCCCTGACAGAGAAAGTTTGCATTTCATTGCAGTTGGGCACGTTGAAGAGATCTAACTTCACTTTGCAGAATGTGAATCTTGAACTTCTATTTCCTTCTTTTCATCCCAGCTTTCTTTTTGATATTTTTTCCCTTCTTCAAGAAAGCCACAGCAATAGAAAAATGAATATGGTGAAAAAAGTTTCCAAAGCAATTGCTTCAGAAATTCTTTTCTTATGGTGGACTAAGATTTTATTTTTTTAGTTTTTGTTTAATTAGGTTTTAAATCTTTACTTTCTTAATTACATTTTTTTTTTTTTTTTTGGTATTAGCACCTAAATATACTTCTATTCGGAGCACAAACATACAGTGATAACAATTAGCAGAATAATTACACTCTTTCTGTCAGTGTAACCTCATGGCACAGAAAGTATTACAAATCCATTTTAAAACATATTAAATGTTCATATTAATGAGGATAATAGAGAACAAGTACCAGCAAACTAAATATTGTTAATGATTTTGAGCTATTAAATTCATTACCATTTTCTTTCATAATAAAGTGGTTACTTGCTAATTAGACCTTTTTTAACTCATCATTATTGAATTCATTACATTGTGTGCAGTTAACCCTTGGAGGTCTGTGGGTGTGTGTGCACAATTAAAATCACTTTAATACTATATTAAGGCAATATGGGAAGTTCTTATAGCTTTTCTAACAGTCATTCCATATACTTTCCTTATGTACATTTTCTTGGCAGGGTATGTCTGGCAGCTTCATAGCTGTCACTGCACTTTCACCAACATATAATACAGAAGCAGCCGGAATTCATTAGAGTTATTACTATTAGTATTTAAAATAAAAGTATATCCCACTTGCTTCATTATAAAAATGAGATGTACAAAGAATACACTAGAGCAAGTAGGCAATAATTTAAACTAGTTTTAGCGTAGCTTATGAGGTAAAGACCACAAGACAATTTTCTACCAATCTAAAGTCAACTAAAAATTAATATTGATCTGGGGAGAATTATAATCTCAGAAGTTTAGAACTTACTTTTCTGTTTAAAGACAATTTTACTACTCTTTTGCACATTACCCTTGTATAGTCTGAAAGATATATTTGTGTATATGTGTACATATATATGCACACATGTATAAATACCATATATATATACACCTACATGCACACATAAAAGATAAAGAATATACATACATATATCATAGGTATGATATACATATAAACATTGTATATATATACACATGCATGCATACACACACACATACCCTCACCTACCTATTAACTTCCTAGATGTGGTCATATTGATCCAGTTGCCTGAACTCTTTTATTGGTTTCTCTTGTGATCAAACATGCATATTTTATCCTGGCTGCTAACCTGAGGAGGACAAGTATAATCAAAGAACAAATTTTTTTTGTCTGTATATGCACTCAATGAAAGTTGCTTAGTTGTGTCAGACTCTTTGTGAGCCCATGGACTATACAGTCTGTGGAATTCTTTAGGCCAGAATACTGGAGTGGGTAGCCTTTCCCTTCTCCAGGGGATCTTCCCAACCCAGGGATCAAACCCAGTTCTCCCGCACTGGGTGGATTCTTACCAGCTAAGCTACAAGGGGAGCCCAAGAATACTGGAAAGAATCTGCTTGTGATGCAGGAGACCCCAGTTTGGTTCCTGGGTCAGGAATATCTGCTGGAGAAGGGAAAGGCTACCCACTGCAGTATTCAGGCCTAGAGAATTCCATGGACTATATAGTCCATAGGGTGGCAAAGAGTCGGACATGACTGAACAACTTTCAATCATGCACTCAGCACTAAAATGTAAACTGTAATCCTCAGTACCAATAAGCTAAGTCTGAAAACAAAAGTTCTGTTGGGTGGATAGGTGTACGAATGAGGTAGATACTTAGTAACAGATAAACCTGTGTGTGTGTGTGTAATACAGATGAGCAAGGTGTAGTGATGAATGAGGTTGTTGGGGTGAGTGGCACTGGCAGTGTGGTAACACACATTTTGAGACGTTGGTCAACCAACAGACTAGAGGTCAGGTGACAGAGCTCACTCTGGTAGCTTGTCTCTATGATGACTGCCATCAATTCCTCTGCTCACTAAACATACAGGCCACTCATTCATTGAGAAGGGGAGTTTACTCCTCCCCTTTCCTTGAATCTGGGCTGGCATTTGTAGTTTGCTTGACCAACAAACAGAATGCAGCAGATATGTGGTTCTAGGACTCCAAATCTAGGTCACAAGAAGCTTCTCAGTTTCCCCTTCAGCTTTTTGGAATACTTACTCTGGGGAAGTCAGCCTCCCAAAAAAAAAGAAGTCTGACTACCTTTAGTCTACAATCTGTAAGAAGATCCCAGGTCTCCACTTGAGGAGGTTCCTGGGAGAGATCAATGACAAATCAGCCTGAAACTCTTCCAGCCACCTCAGCAGCCCTGGTTCTGAGTGGAGAAGCCTTTGGATTACTCCAGCCTCAGCTGCTGTCTGACTGAAACCATATGGAAGGCCCCCAAATGAGAACCCCAGAGCTATAAGATAATAGTAAGTTGTTGCTTTAAGTCATGAATCAATAGATGACACAGCAATAACCATAGCATCACCCACTGTCCAGGTGGGTACTTCAAGCAAATTATTCTGTGAATATCTTATTTTCTTTTTCTCCTTTTGAAAATTTAAACAACAACAACAAACAGTGTGCAGAACCACCGGAATTGCACAACTCCCCTGGAATACAACTGAAATGTAATACCGTATGATTAGACCCTGGAGCATTTCATTCTCTGTGAATGGTGCCTTCTGAAGTCACAAAACACAATAGTCCTATCATGTCTGATATTTTTACAGAGCTGTACTATTAACAGATAACTTTATCCTTGCATCTCATTTCCTTTCATGACAAGCACTGGGAGTACTTTGGATAGAAAACAGAAGGTCAAAATGGACTAGTGATCTGCTCAAAGTCACATAGCTGGTAAGTTTCAGAGCTCAGACATAGACCAAGATCCAAAACACTTTGGCCTGCATAGCCTTGAAAGCCTGCCTGGAGTGAATTTCAGAGTTTTCTGTGAATCCCAGTGTGGTAACACCTTCCTTTCCCAGCTCTGTTCTTAAATCAATAGTTGATTGACGTTGGATAGTCTCTTAATCACATTTCACTTTCTATATCCCTATCATTAAAAGAGGTCTGGTAATACCTTTCTCAAAACCAATGAAATGAAAGCACACTCTATATTTTAAACCATTACACAAAGGTTGGATGATGCTACCAAGTAGACTCTTAAGCGCTGGAGTGAATCAGACGAGACGCTAGCCTAAGGGATAGTCACGTATCGTCATATTGGGTTTAGTGAGCAAATACTTAAACAAGGCCTGATTTCAGAGGAAGTCTTGCATGACAGCTAAACACACACATGTCCACACACAGATATACACCATCACCATCACTACCACCATCATTTCTACAAATTACTGAGAATAAAATGAGTAATCAAAACTACAGTGAAGTATCACCTCACACTGGTCAGAATGGCCTTCATCAAAAAATCTACAAACAATAAATGCTGGAGAGGTTGTGCAGAAAAGGGAACCCTCTACACTTTTGGTGGGAATGTAAATTGGTACAGCCACCATGAAGAACAGAATGGTGGTTCCTTAAAAATCTAAAAATAGAGTTACCATACAATCCAGCTATCCCACTCCTGGACATCTACCTGGAGAAAACCATAATTCGAAAAGATACAAGCACTCCTCCAATATTCACTGCAGCACTATTTATAATAGCCAGGACATGGAAGCAACTTAAATGTCTATCAACAGAGGAATGGATAAAATAGACATGGTACATGTTCAATGGAGTATTACTCAGCCATTAAAAAAGAACAAAGTAATGCCATTTGTAGAAACACGGATGGACCTAGTGATTGAATTAATCCAGAGAAAAACAAATATCATATGATACCACTTCTATTTGTTATCTAAAATATGGTACAAATGCACTTTTGTACACAACAGAAATAGAGTCACAGATGTAGAAAATAAATAGGGGAAAAAGGAGGAGAGGGATAAATGAGGAGATTGGGATTGAGCTATACATGCTGCTAATGGGAATACTCTAATATGGGAAAAGAATCCAAAAAGGAGTAGATATATGAGATATGTTTATGTATAACTGATTCACTTTGCTGTACAACAGAAACTAACAACATTGTAAATCAAATATACTCTAAGAAAAATTAATTAAAAATTAAATGAGTAATATCTTGTCTTATGTTTCATCATAGTAGACACTGTGTCCATCTTGTTGATCAGTTGTATTTGTTAAACAGTTTATAACGCTGCTGCTGCTGCTAAGTCACTTCAGTCGTGTCTGACTCTGTGCGACCCCATAGACGGCAGCCCACCAGGCTCCCCCGTCCCTGGGATTCTACAGGCAAGAACACTCTTTTTAATAATACAACAATGTACAAGAATGACTGATTAGAGGAAAGTATACATTTTTATTCTGCACACTAAGAACAAATAAGTAAAAATACACTTTAGTACAGTCTTACCTTCTTCGTCCAAGAATATGTAATTTTTATTGAAGCACAACTATATAAACAATATATACCTGCTGAGAAGAATACATCCTTCTCAAAAATATTCCTTTTTATTTAAAAAAACTCTAGTGGGTGGAAACCCCAAGACTGATATGTATTCTCTTGTTATACATGTTTAGCAAAAAATATTGTTGCATACTCTCTCCATGTTTATGATGCTTGGAGAGTTAAGAGTAAATGTTGATACAATTAATGGCAAATAGAGGCTGTTTTTTCCTTCTTAAAGAACTGAAGCACAGAAAATATGAAAGTAAAGAAAGACTTGGGTTTTGCAAATCAATATACTGAAAGAATGTAGGTCAGGTTGCTAGTCTTCTGAACGTGCTAAATGCCTCTCAAAATTACTTTTTAAAGGATCTGGGGCATGAGTTCTGTCCCTCTGTGGCTGCCCTGATAAAAGGTTATCAACTCTGAATCAAGATGGCTGACTGAACAAACGACTTTCTTCTCCTCCCTCCTCAAATCCCACTGAAATGACAGAAGAAATATAAAAATAAATCTATATCAGTTCTAGGAAGCCCACTGGGGGGTCCTAGACGAATGATCAGTTAGGAAATCTGGAAGTTATTTAGCAGAAGGAAACGGATAGACCACAAAAGCCCCTAGAAAAGGGAATATGCACCATCCACTGACAAAAGGGCTCCAATAAGGAGTTTTTTCCAGTTTTATCCCCAACAAAATTTGAGATTGGAGGTTAGAATAAGGGGCAAATTGATAACTTACTACAGAGCAGGCAGCTATTCTTAAAGTGTCTGATTTCAGCACTTGCTCTTAGTTAAGACTTTGGGTGCAATCTTTTAAAGTTAGATTTTCTTGCACAGGAAAAGGGTTATTTGGGGGCCTCAGCTCAGTTTCTTAATAGGTAGTGCCATTAATGAGGTCAAGACTTTAAGTTATGAACCTAGTCAACTGGTGTTTACTTGCTAATATTTCAATCATTAAATAATTTGGCATGTGCCAGATATTGTGCATAAATTCATGGTCCAAACTACTGTCCTAATCTCTAAGGATTGACACAAATTATGTTTCAAGTTCCAGCTGCCACTTTTCGTGTATAATGTTCACCATGGGAGTGACTGTGGTGTGGTTCCAATTGGAATACATGAGACCCACATCATCTTAAAGAACAGAGTGTCATTATGCAGAAGTCAGCTGGTACAAACAGAACCAGAGTCATGTATTTTTATAATCTCTGTTCGAAGAGTTAACAAGTCAGTTTTCAAAACATAAATTTTAACTAGCTCAAGATTTCTGAGACAACATCAACAATGAAGAGAACAATATGGTAGGGTGGGACTAGGGGATCTGTTGTCTAGTCGATCAATACATGTATCAAGAATAAATTTATCTCAGAACATACACACACACACATGCCTGCACCCCCACACACATAACCAGGTGTCTCTTCATTAAATGTGTAAATCTGCATTGGATTAAGAGCATTTCCATCCTATGGCAAGTTCAGCTCTCATATCATAAAAATATGATAGTTTTATTAAAAATAGTTAGTTTTATTAAAAAATGTTAGTTTTATTAAAACTAACAACAAAAAAATCAACAATAAAGTCATCCTTATCAAAAGTTATAATTTGGGTAAATTTTACTGTTATTTCAGTGATAACAATCTCTTTGAACATTACATATTTGGAGTATGTCTTTAGATTTACTGCCAGAGCCCAGGGTATTCTATTTAAACATTCTCAACAGTAACACATTTTTCCTTTTTAGAATGAATTTGATTCCTGGATATAGCAAAATATCATTTGGTAAAAAATCTGGTGAATAATATTGTTAGCTAAGCTGGGAATAATATTTTTGGTAAAAAGTGAGACAGATTTTACATGTGGATTAAAAAATGATTCTAGAGGAAAGGTTATTGTTGGTACCCACCTCTCCATCATGACTGCTGATACTCTAGACCTTTCTTTTTATTAATTTTATTTTTAAAATTAATGTATGTATTTTAATTGGAGGCTAATTACTTTACAATACTGTAGTGGTTTTTGCCATACATTGACATGAATCAGCCATGGGTGTACATGTGTTCCCCATCCTGAACCCCCGTCCTACCTCCCTCCCCATCCCATTCTTCAGTTGCCATTCACAATCTATGGTAGAGAGATGAGGAACTCTCAGATGGATCAGAGGACACAGTAATAAAGATGCCTTCATAATCAGAAGCTGGAAGGACTGTGTGACATTATTATTCTATTACAGAATTATATGTATTCAGGACTTTTAAGAATCTTGTCTTACAGCTATATGATATTAAAACAAAATCAAGGAACTTAAATCCCAGAGTCTCCCACTTCCAGCCTCCCAGTAGTGTTTGTGAAGAAGAATGTATCTTTCCAATGTTTTATCATAAATTCAGGACTTAATCACTTGTTTTCTTTCTCTCTGAATGTCATTCTCTTTAAATGTCTCTCTCTCCCACTTCCCCATCCCAACCATCTCTCTCTTTCACACATGTACTCACAGATATAAACAAACATACCTCATAGATATGCACACATTTCTACCAATTGTCTTCTTTTTTGCATTTTACTTGTTACTCACAAAGAAAGACATAAAGTTAGTTTTCTTTTATTCCTACTGCCCATTTCAGTGTTAATTTGCCTCTTTTAAATTTAATCTCCCATTTGAAGATGTTTAATGTGGACTTTTCTTTAAAACAGCAGCTTTTCCTTTAGTCATTGTATTCCAAAAAGTCTGTTTGGGGAAGCAAGTTATCTCCCTTTACAAGATATAGGAATAGAAATAGTGTATTTCAGCTTGGTTTTGTTTATCCTGAATATTTTTGTCTATAAGAACCTGTGAATCAAGTTCAAAATCTTTTGTTTGCATGTTTCCAAAGATTTAACCAAGTGCGCATGTTCACATTTTTGTGTTTATTTGTTTTGCTTCGTGATAAAATCTTTGGGCGGTAGGTGGCAGAGATCCTGGAAGATAATACAGGATTTTGATGCTTATTCTTGGTGTTCTTATAGCCTTTCCAACTTCTATAAATTCCTTCAGCCTTTTAAAAACTGAAACCCACCCTTTGAAAACACTGCCTATATAAGAACGGTGCTATCTAAGAGACCCTGTTCAAGAAAGTTCCTCTCTTTTAGGATCTTTTGTGTAAAAGTCCTATAAAGCAAGCAATGCAGCTTCCCACTAGCTGCAGCAGAAACCTACAAATGATTGTAAAGCAATTATTCTCCAATTAAAAACAGAAAAACAAAAAATTAAGCATACGCATTTAAATATAAATAAATATAGGATGAAGGCACCCAAGTTATTTACTATGGTAGACAACAGTTTTAAATTTGTACACTCGGTGTGTTATTTGAAACATTTAAATAAGCATGTATTACTTCCCTAATAAAAAAGTAATTATTCGTTGAAAAAAAGAGAAGACAAAGACCAAGGGGAAAAATAAGGGGTAGATGTTCATCTGGCTACAAATACCAAGCTTTCCAAGAGCTATTGCTGAGGGTTTATCTTTGAGAGAGAGCATACTTACGTAAATCTGGTTACTCATCCTAGTGGGGGTGGGATTTATGTGGGCAATTCTTTCTGTGCAACATTAGAAACATAGCCTATTACCTCCTGACTTTCCAATTCCTTGTTCTTTTATTCCTAATGAATGATTCATGTATTAATAATGGTAAAAATAATAGCTTGCAATTATAGTATGCTCTTTTTCTCTCCAGGGTACTCAATGGACATTAAGTACATAATTATTTTTTCATTCAGACTGTCCTGGGGTGTGGTGGGAAGGCTTACTACTGGAAATACTAGCTTTATATTATCCTTTTTCTGCAAACATACATTTCTGTGCAAATGCCAATTTTTGCATCTTTAGGAAAAAGCTAAGATGGTTCTTTTCAAGATTCCAGAAAGCTGTGGCAATGCACATTGTTCAAGACCATTAGCTCATTAAAATTTTAGGTTAACAGGAACATGGGACTGACTTGTTAACTCCCCATGCTATCTGGTCTTGTACCTAACATATAAATACAAGAGTACCTTAAGCTTCAGTCCCAGGCCCTATTTCCTCTCTGTCTACACTCTGTGTTTTGATGATGTCATATAATACCAAAGCTTTACATGCAGTCTCTAGGGTGATTCAGTTCAGTTCAGTCACTCAGTCATGTCTGACTTTTTGTGACCCCTTGGACTGCAGCATGTCTGGCTTGCCTGTCCATTGCCAACTCTCAGAGCTTACTCAGACTCATGTTCATCGAGTCGATGATGCCATCCAACCGTCTCATCCTCTGTCATCCCTTTCTCCTCCTGCCTTCAATCTTTCCCAGCACCAGGGTCTTTTTCAATGAGTTAGTTCTTCGCATCAGGTGGTCAAAGTTTTGGAGTTCCAGCTTCATCCCCAAATTAACATTCTATAGTTCAATTTTTCCCCAGACTTAAACATCCAGCTTTCTGAATCACATCTCTTCTTGGCTGTGTGTAGGGCATCTCTCAACTTACCTGCATAATTCCACACTCCCACCCTTATATCTCCATATATATCCTTCATTTGTTCCTCCCCCAGTCTTCCTCATCCTAGGAAAAGGTACTAACATCTGCTTAAACTTAGGCATTCCTTACTCTTCCTTCTCCTCACTTGCCCTGCATTTTCTCCATCACAAGTTCTATCAGGTCTACTGCTAGCCTTCCACCCACTGTGGTTTACTCCATCACCTTTTAGCTTTACATCATCAGTTATTTAACTGGCCTCCTTGATCTATTCTTGCCATGATTCAGCCCATTTCCACAATAGTCACATTATATGTCCAAAGTGTGAAACTTTTCAATTTGACTCCTTTCTTAAGACTACTCTCTTGTAGGTACTCAGTTCCCCGTGAACACAGAAGACCATGAGCTGAAGAGTATAGTCAATAATATATAAACTTTGTAAGGTGACTGATAGTAACTAAACTTATTGTGGTGACCATTTCCCAGTGTATACACATGTTTAATCACTTCGCTGTATACCTGAAATTAATAAAGTATCATATGCCAGTTATATAGTCAGAAAGAGAGAGAAGAGCATAAGGACTGTTGAACCTCCTGTGTACTGGCCCCTGGCCCTTCTGATCTGACCTTGTGCTAACCTGCCCCTTGCTCACTGTGCTCAGCCACACCCACCACCTCTCTGTTTCTGAAGTTTAAAAACAAATCTCTTTCTGCCTCAGAGCATATGCACTTTCTATTTCCTTTACTTGGAATTCTCTACCTCCATGTCTTGATAAGAGTGACTTCTTCATATATTCTCATTTTTTAAATCCCGAATATCATCTCACAAAGACTTTCCTGCTGACCTCATCTGAAGTAACCTCATTTCCTTCATATATTCTTTCTCATCAACTTCTTCATTTCCTTCAGTTTGATAATTCCTGTCTAAAATTAACTATTTTCTCTGCCTTCCCTCAAGGTCCCATGGGGCCTGTGAACTTTTGTACATTAATCTTCTCCCTATTTATATTTTCTCAAGTAGTTTATGGGTTATTGTAGGTGATGAACAAATATTAGATAAATAATATTTAATGAATGAATGTAGGTGATGGTAAAAATTCTTTATATTTCAATAATCTCTTTTTCTGTGAATTGACTACTCCCTTCTACAGGATGGGATCCTAGTAACTACACACACACACACACACACACACACACACACACACACACACACACACACACACACACACACACACACACACACACACACACACACACACACACACACACACACACCTTGATACCTTACTTATAGCCTAGTGGTTCTGGAATGGTCACCTGATCTAATTCAGGTCAGACTCTCTTTCCCTGAAATTTGGAATTGGAACTGATGAAAACCTAGTTTCTGGATCTGCCTAGAATTGAAGGAACATAAATTCTCAAACTTTGGGGCTGTTCCTCTTTAATAGCAACAGAGAATGTCCGTTTATATACTAAGAGAGTGAAAGTCAGGTATGCAGACAGAAACAGAAAAATGAAGAAAAATGAAGACTGCCTACTTTTCTGAAGACTATTCAGTTTTTTCTTAAAATACCCCAGATGCCTAGATGCCTTTCATTTCCTAGATATACTCTAGAACCCAGTAATCCAATATTCTTCCAACAAATTTCTCTTCTAATTTGTTTTCTACAACCTACAAAGAAAAAAAATGTACATATGATTTATACACACTTATAAAAATATAATATCAGAGAATTTATCCTATTTTTCTTATAAATAAATGATATGATTCACTGTTCTTGCCCGAGTACTTTAAATCAATAAATACTTACTGAGACAAAACCTGATATGTACCAAGGAAAATTCAAAGATTGTATAACATTTGGTACATGCCACAAAAAAGTATTAGAAACTGAGATCTAAAAAGTTAAATCACATAAATTTAATAATGATGTAATACAGAAGATGCCACAAGCCAGTGGTATACATGAGTCATTACAGAATAGTTCAGACAATAATACATTGAGTTCAGAGGCCAAGGAGAGCCCAGGGCTGAGTGGACAGGTAAACTTCAGTAAAGAATGAGGAGAGGGGTCACAGCTTGAAGAATGGTGAGAGTTTGCACAGCTGGACAGGAATGAGATGGGAGTGAGATTTCCTCCACTGAGAGTCCTCCCATCATCAAGAGCTGTTAGATAGGGGAATTACAGAGCCCAGAAGCCCGCTAATCTTGATCTAAGGAGGACGCAGGGTGAGTAGAAGTGACAGCAATGAATGCTCTGGTCTACAGGAAATAATTCAGCATTTTCTCCCAAATGAAAATGCCCTTTGGCTCCCCAAAAGAAAAGACATTTCATATGAACCTCTTTTTCACCTGCCTGTCTTTAAATTTACAAAGGCTTCCCTGGTGGCACAGTTGGTAAAGAATCTGACTGCAATGCAGGAGACCTGGGTTCGATCCCTGGGTCAGGAAGATCCCCTGGAGAAGGGAATGGCAACCCACTCCAGTATTCTTGCCTGGAGAATCCCATGGACAGAGGAGCCTGGCGGGCTACAGTCCATGGGGTCCCAAAGAGTCAGACACGACTGAGCAACTAACTCTTTCTTTCTTTCTGGCCAAAGGAGTTCTTAATCCAGTGTCAGTGACTGGTGACAACTCCCAGGTAAATTCCCAGTTCCCAGAAATGTTTTTGTTGTTTCCATGTAACTAACCATGAAAGAAACCACCTCCTCTCAATACACACTGCTAACGGAGGAGTGTGAACACTGGGAACTGTGCTGCACTTTCTGTACGCAGGACTGAACAGCTTGGAGAGCAGGAAGGAGCAAGCCAGGGACTTGGCAGCTCAGCCCCATGAGGGTAAGCAGACCGGGAATGTGAACCATGTGGAGTACATCAGGGCCAAGATGGCTAAATCTGCGCTGGCCGGTGTCTGACCCTGGAAGAAGGAAACCTTCATAAGCTGAAGCCCAGCTTAGCTCCCAGACACATGTGTAAGCAATACCACCCCCAACCTGCTCCTCCAACACACAGGGTCAGTGTTCTCCTAACAGAATACAGATGGGGGAGTCTCCATTTCTTCAGCCAGGACATACCAGCTTGGGCCTCTGCTTCCTCTTTTGAAAAAGCAACACATTTTCTAATGAATCTTTTAAGACACCAATTGTAAACACAAACAAACCCCCAGTCTTGATCTGCTGCTGGAAGTTAGCATGCTTAAAACAAAAGAAAAAAAAAAGTCAGGTCTTCAAGATGGGTGTTTTAATTTCTACTCCCTACGTGTAATGTAACGCTCATTTTTAAAAGTTTTTTTTCCACCTACTTTGCAGAAGAAAAAGTTCTAATACTTAAGTGCATTTATTCAAACCAAACTCTAGTGTGAAAAGAATCTGCTTTGTCAGCATTTTTCTTCTTTTAGACACTTGGGTCATATTTTATAGATACTTAAGACACACAATCACCAATTGTCCATGTCTTATCCAGACATCGGCACTGCTATTTCCATATGAATCTAGGTCAAGGCAATGTGAAATGTTTAAAAACCTGGAATGCCTGGAAAAAAGGCAAAGCAGCACAACTCAGACTCAGTTCCTGGCACAGCTCCCCAGCATCATGTTGGGAAAGTTAGATGTGACCCCAGAGTGAGTCCTCGCTGTGATGGGGCTGGCATTTAAAGAACACATGGACAGGTGGAAAGTCCGAATTCAAGTCAAGTTCCACTCTTCCAAATGCCATGAGTCTTTTCCTTCTCTTCTTTATACCCATTTACACATGGAAGGAACAAATGGAGAAAGAAAGAGACTCAGGCAAAGCTTTTTAGTACATAAAAATCAATGGAGCTACAAATTCTATTCCATATAATGAAAAATTAATATATCTAATTAATTTTGAACCTTAATTAATTAATGTTTGTAAAGCACTTTGAGATTCTCAGATGAAAGATGGCATAAGTGTATTTGGGTATTGTTTAATGATGTCATTCTGGCACTTTGAGCTAAGGTGCCATATGGTAATATTATTAACACAAATAATATAGCCACTGTCAGTAAAAGAATCTCAGATATAGTAAGGTCATTTAAATTTTTACATGTCAGTTTACATTCCACAGAATACAGTAGTTGTGTAGAGGTTAGGAAGCTGGGTACACTCTACAGTGCCCTAGTGGGAGCAAACTTATTATCATATCCAGGTACCTTTGAAATAACAGGAAATTTGTTAGCATATGAATCACTCTAGCTTAATTATCAGCTAATCCCATTACCTATTTCTCTTCCAGGTATACAAAATCATTCATTCTTTTTCATAACGCCCCATCCTTTCCTACTTGTGTGCCTTTGCTCTGGTTTTTCCCTGCATCCGGACTGACCTTGTTCCCATCTCCCCTTATCTAATCTAAGTCCTGTCCATTCATCAATGTCCATCTGAAGTGACACCCTGCCATGAAGCATCTCCCAAATCCCAGATATTAAGCTTCTTCAATTTTTTGAAGTACCTTAACTCTACATTCAGGTCATTGTATCCATCAGGATGGTCATGCTTATCCTGCAGTGACACCTCAAAATCTTTGTGACATAAAACAATGTTTATTTTCACTCATGGCAGGTCAACAAGGGAGATGAAGTAACTTGTCTAAGGTAGAAGCTAATATGCCACTAGTGTAAAGCTGGAACTGATTGGTGTTAGGTCTTTTGAGAATATTCTGTATTGACCAAATATGAAACCAAAATGCAGTCTGCAAGTTTAATTTCTCTGGGCTTATAACAGGAAGGTTATTTTTTTCTGCTTTGGAATTCTCCACTTTACTTCATCTTTTCTTCCTCTTTATTTGCTTTTATATTTAAAGATAACAACAATTATTTAAAGAAAATAATTACCCTTAAAAATTTCATATGGAGATTACTTTTTGTCTTAATAAAACTTTAATGCATAGAAATATACCTTAGGAAGTCGGCACATAAAACTATCTCTCTTAGTGGATTAAAAGATACAAATGGCAAATGAATGTTTTGTATGTTTGATTTGGCTCTTTATTTGCATTTCATGGATTTTAAAAAATAATCATCAGTGTAACCTTAGATTGTTGAACACTATTATGTGAAAACAGAAATGCATCCAGAAGGAAATTCATCACATGTGACCCTAATACAGAGTGATACCGTCTCCATCTCACTGGTATCATGACCCTTTCTCTGAATGCACACATCCCCAGTGACTTTTTCTTTTAAAGAACAACAGTCTTATAGTTTAGGGACCCTAAACTCATTTTAATTTAATTACTCCTTCAAAGATCCTATCTCAATTGGTTACATTCTGAAGTACTAGGATTTAGGACTTCCATCCTAAAGGAAATCAGTCCTGAATGTTCATGGGAAGGACCGATGGTGAAGCTGAAACTCCAATACTTTGGCCACCTGATGTGAAGAATTGACTCATTTGAAAAGACCCTGATGCTGGGAAAGATTGAAGGCTGGAGGAGAAGGGGACGACAGAGGATGAGATGGGTGGATGGCATCACTGACTCAATGGGCATGAGTTTAAGTAAACTCTGGGAGTTGGTGATGGACAGGGAAGCCTGGTGTGCTGCAGTCCATGGGATCACAGAGTCGGACACAACTGAGTGACTAAACTGAACTGATATAGATTTGGAGCAAACACAATTCAGTAGATAACAACTATGTAGCCCACTTCCAAAAATAATTTCAGGAACTCCTTTTTATGGAATTCCTTCCTTCCCTCTGTCTTCTCTTTTCTTTTTCTCCTGTTTGTCCTATCCCTCCTCTCTCCCTTCCTCCCCACCACCCCCCCCCCCACCTATCTTTATGTAGAACCTAAATTAAAACAATAACAACAAGAGCAAGTACATGGAATGACATCTTCCACACTACAGGTGTGAAGACATAGAAGCACAGAGATCCACAGATTCTAAGTACCTTTCAAATTTGCTTGAGGAGCTTCTATTGCTGGTTGCTGTTTAAGAACAGAGAAAGTGAAAGGGGACAGTGAGCAGGCACAGTGTGGGGCACATGCTGGTCTTTGGAAACCTAACTGCAAGTACAGTTCTCATTTCCAAGATCATCCCAGCCTCAAGCACAATAACAGAATCAGTGACATTTCTGGAACCCAAATCCACACATTTGAATCAAGGAGCACTGGAAGTTTCTCCTAAGTGCTCTTCCATAATGGTCATTTTCATGCTCACCTCTTAGAATCTTTGTCTTGTGCTCTGCCTCGTGAGATTAATACTTGAGTAACTGGGACACTGTGTATAGCTTTGCAAAGTGATGAGAACAAAGAGAACTGGACTTCTTTTGGAGGAGGCTTTGAGGTAGTACAAGATGAAGATTCTAAGAGATGAGCATGAGAATGGCCATTATGGAAGAGCACTCAGGAGAAACCTCCAGTGCTAGTGGTAAAGAACCTGCTTGCCAATACAGGAGATGTAAAAGACTCGGGTTTGATCCCTGGGTTGAGAAGATCCCCTGGAGGAGGACATGGCAACCCACTCCAGTATTCTTGCCTGGAGAATCCCAAAGACAGAGAATCCTGGCAGGCTACAGTCCATAGTGTCATAAAGAACTGGACATGACTGAATCAACTTAGCATGCACACACTCATAAGATTATGATTATCATAGAATTCCTCTTTTCTGCTCAGATAGGCATCACAAGGAAGTGAGAGGAAATATACTCTCCCTAACTGATTAGACCACAAACAGAGGTGCTGGGGATCTCTGATTCTTGCAGATACAATTTGTATTTGACTGGCTGTTAATCACCATCACCACTCTATGTAGCAAAGTTCCTAGGAGTTTGGGCTTGAAAACAAAAGATTTATGTGAAACTGTACAATACCAGAATTGTTCTCCATCCAGCTACTCTCCCTTTTGCAAGTTTCAGGTAATCTGATGTCCTTCTCTCAGGATTGGGGGTGGTGGGTATCATTCCCTAAAGTCCCATCATCTTGGTTCTAAGAGGAGTTGTTGAATTTTGTTATTGTCCTCTCTGAAGACTATTAGGGGCTATGCAAACATGGTTTCATCCCTGAAAACATGTCTCTAAAAAAACTGAATTTGCAATTGAATCACATGTGGGACAGCACTGGAATCTTTCTATGCAAAGCCATTTATGGGCCACATCTCCATCTAGTACAAGGATAAGCATGTGTAACCTAAAATATAGCTACCCTACATCATATCCAAGAAAGGTGGCAAAACACCCCAAAACACTGTTGAAACTTAGCTTCAGATATGTTGAGTGTTCAAGTTATTTATCCAGGTATTAATGTATACTTGTGAAATGTATATAACTCAATTAGGGTGCTTGGCTAACCATCATGAATACGAGCTCAAAATGCCATCATAGCATGGATTTCCTACTTGTATTTAACTGCACTGAGAACTTCATTCAACTACTTGTTATCTATGTGATTCAGATTGAAGCCCCCACCATCCCATAAATATGCCCTCTGGTGTGCTTCTGTCATAGTCTCTTCTTGCTGTGTCTGGTCCAGTTTTGAGAGTCAACCTGGCTGCTGGTTCAGTGGCTTGTTCATAGTACATGTTTAATTATATGTATGGAATAAATAACATGAGTGCAAGAGGAATACCAGGTTCAAAATAACATGACACCTCTTTATCTTGGAATACAATCAGTTATAAAGATATTACACCAGCCAGCTAACAGTATAAGACGGGATTTTCAATCTACCCAACTCCCACTAGAGTTAAAAAGGTATCCTAGTTCCTAATTTTATCTTCAGTTAAAGATGATGAATGAGATGGACTGGACTCCTCCAAAAGTCACATCCTTCACCTAGTTCTAAGGTACATCTGAGCCACTGTGGGTGGGGCTGAAGTCTGGAGGAGTAAGGCCAGGTGATGGGGGACAATGCAGAGGCGGGTCTCCATCACCTTTCTCTTTCCACCTTGAACCCCGGAGAGAGGGTTGTCAGCCTAGATGTTATGAACCCTTTGATTCATAGCTTTCTCATCTGACTGCACAATACTTTGGTGCTTTAATAAGACTCAGGTGAAAAGAGACTTCCTTCTTTTCACAAATTGAAAGAGAAAATCTGTTTGGACACTTTTAAGGGAAAGGGGGAAACTTCTAAGTTTTCTTGCTTTTTTTTTCTCTTTTAAAGTTGTTTCTGTCTCTTAGTAGCTCTCTACCTTGTATGTTTGTGTCAATTTACTGAATCTTTGGGGAATAAATAAGGAAAATAATGAGAAAATATTTATATTTCAGATTTTTAGGCTTGAAGGTCCAAGTGGAACACCACTGAACAGACATTTTTCAGCATGTATTTTTTTAAAATTAGGAAGAAGTTAACATTGCCTTTATGCTATTAGGGAAATCTCACCAAATGTTTACATATTTCTAAACTTTGTTTTGTTATGTTTAGATTATAGCTCAATTTTAAAAAGACAAAATAACTTTTTTTTTAATAGATCTTAACTTTTCAGTCCCATGATTTCTGACAGTTTTCTAAACCAATAAAAACTATCATCGAAACCAAGATATAGAACATTTTTATCACTGGAAAAAGAGCCCTTTCTATTCCTTCCTACTCAGTTTTCCCCATCCCTGAGTGGGACTTTCTTATCTCTATTAGTTTAGATTAGCTTTACCTGTTCCTTTTCTCATTAAAATGTAATACATCTTGTACTCTTCTATATTTGGCTTCTTTTGTTCAATAAACTGTTTTAGTGATCCATCCACTTTGCTATATCAATAGCATATTCATTTTCCTTGCTAAGTAGTACTCCATTGTGGGAATGCACCACAGTTTATCTAACTGTCTTCTTAGGGTGGTTTGCTCAGGTTTTGGCATTTATGAATGAGGCTGATTTGTATATTCTTAAGCTGTTCTTTGGTGAACACATCTATACTTCTCTGAATAAATATCTGGGAGTAAAATTGGTGAGACATAAGGAATGTGTATATTTAAATTAAAAAAAAAACTGCCAAACAATTTTGAAAGTGGTATTACCTTTGATACACACTCCATTAGCAGTGTATGAGCATTCCAGTTTCTCCATATCTTCACCAACTTTTGGTATAGCCAGTATTTCTTATTAAAAAAAAAACAAACTACTTTCAAAGATATAAAATAATAGACTACTATAGTTTTGATTTATATTTCTCCAATGACTAATGATAGTGAGCAACAATTCCATATGTTAATCATTGTGTATTTTCTTTTGTAAAGTGTTCAAGTAGTTTACCCAATTTTTAAAATTAGCTGACTTGTATTTTTATTATTTAATGATAGGAGTTTTTATATATTCTGAATAAGGTTTTCCTTGAGATATATGTATTGGGAAAAATTGTTCCAAGTTTATGGCTTGCATTTCATTTTCTTAATGGTCTGTATATTGATTTACAGAAAGGTTTTAATTTTAATAATGTTCAATCTATAATTTTTATGGTTATGGTTTGTTGTGTTATGTTTAAATAGTATTTGGCTAACCCAACATCATGAACATACTCTCCTATTGGCTTTTAGAGGCTTTATAATCTTACCTTTTACATTTACAACTATATATCTCAATTTACTTTTTGTGTATGAATTAGATGTGTCTAGGTTCTATTTGTAGCCTTATGCATTGATATATATGCTGTTGTTCTACCACATTTCTTGTGATGGCTTCTTTCCTATATTTAAGATTTTATTTTGAGATAACTACAGTTTTAAATAACTATAGATTCACTTACAAAAGGATAGAGAGGGATCCATGTACTCTCTGCCATATTTCCCCTGATGGTAATATCTTACAAAGCTGTACTACAATATCACAATCAGAATGCTGACACTGATACAGTCAAGATTCAGAATACTTCCATTGTCACAGGATTCCACATTTTGCCTTCCTAGGGACACAGTCACTTCCACTCAGCACACTTATTCCCTGGAAACCACTCATCTGTTCTCCATTTCTACAACTGTGTCACTCCAGGAATGATATATACATAAAATCATGCAGTTTATAATCTTGGGATTGTCTTTTCCCTCAGCGTAATTCTCTGCAGATTCATCCAAGTTCAACCGTCACTTCTTGAGAGCCTCTGCTCTGAATATCCCCATCTCCAATGTCCACTTCAAGATCTTTTGTTAAATGTCATAAAGCTACTTCCCAATAATGTCCTCAGAAAATTCATTGAATAAAACATAATTCTCAACAACAAAAAAACTACTTCTCAATAATGATTTATTTCAGCCTTTCTGTTCCCTCTTCCTGAAATTATCTTTTCCAGATTTTCATCTAGCTAACGTCTTCTCTGCTCAAAGGCTTTCTTCACCTTCTTCTATAAAATAGCTTTCTTATCCCCACACTTGCCACTCTGGATCCCATTCACTAATCTGCTTTCTTTGTAGCACTCATTTATATCTGAAATTATTTATTTTCTGTTACCTCTTATAGAGTAATGTTGATCAGACAGCATCCTTTTCTTCTTTGGGTCTCAGAACTTAAAACAGTCTTCATTTTTCTTAGGATCTCAATCAGTCCAATTCTGCAGACCCCTTAGTAAATAAGCCAATAGCAAAATTTATGCTATGAGAATTTTCATGTTCCTCCAAATTAATGATTGAGGAACATGAGTTCAAAGGGTTTTCTGACCCAAAGTCTGATGATAAACATTCTGAGTCAAAGAACATTAGAATCCAGATCTATGGTGTTCATCTCTAAAACATGCCTGAGGGAGCCAGAAAACTGGATTCAAACTATCACAGTTTGGTAATATATTGACTCATAGAGAAATGTGTATATTCCTAAATACAGATATTCAAGAAATGTGGGATAACTCTAAGAAACACATTAATAAATATGATAAATGTGATCATTTTTGATAAATAATAATTTATACAACAGAATATTGGGTCTATACTATCTAATTGAGCAAATTGGCAATGTGTCCAACCAGGATGGAAGTAATTTTGAGATCCTGATCTTTGTTATTTTCCATGATGTTAACTTTATTCTTCTCCTTAAGTATGAAAACAGAAAATTTGATTTCAAAAAATATAATTATGAAGTGACACTATAATTGAGGATAATAATTTTCCAATCTAAGCAGTGTGCTGGGAGCTTAGAGGCTGAGAGTCCTAGGCAACTTCAAAGCTTTCAGCTCCTTTCCTCGGTTTATCAGACTCCAATAAGGGACAGTTTATCAGCTGAATCAAGAAGAAGAATGGGTGTGGCACTGGCAACATGTAGTTTCAATGATAGATTTCAAGCTGAGTGCCTGACAAGCATTGACATTAGAGAGTCACCTCATCTTTAACTTTCAGATAAAGATTCTTGATTCTGAAAAGAAATATGGTCTTAAGAGTACCTGCTGATCCCTAGGAAGTTTTTTTTTTTTTTTTTTAACTGTTAATACCTCAGATATGACAGGACCAAATGATACCTTACTCAACTACTTTATTATAACGATGACCAGTTAGTTTTGTCAAATGTAGACTCTCTGAACTCCAAGTTTCCCACTTGAGAAATGCAGCTCTTGCACATAGCCTCTTTTCCACATTTAATCTATGTTACAGAATTTCCACAAGAGCCAAGGAAATCCTGATATTCAACTGCAAGTCTCGGGTGTGCATCAGAATTCCAGGAATTTCTATTGCATTTGCTCTAGGGCTGTCTTAAAAATAACAAAGCACTAAGATACTTTTGCCACCTAATGCTAAGAGTTGACTCATTGGAAAAGACCCTGATGCTGGGAGGGATTGGGGGCAGGAGGAGAATCGGATGACAGAGGATGAGATGGCTGGATGGCATCACTGACACGATGGACATAAGTTTGAGTAAACTCCGGGAGTTGGTGATGGACAGGGAGGCCTGGCGTGCTGCGATTCATGGGGTCGCAAAGAGTCGGAAATGACTGAGTGACTGAACTGAACTGAAGAGAAAAAAGAGAAACTTAGAATAATCCATACAGTCACTTCCTGTGAAGAGGAAAAGGAAGGAGGAAAAGGAGCAAAGAAGGAAGGGAAAGAGGAGAAAACCACTTATAGATACTTAGGACTTAAAGGGCCATTTGCTTGTGGAGAGTTATTGCCTTCCCCTTGCCTCTCTTGTATGTAGGTCAGGAAGCAACAGTTAGAACTGGACATGGAACAACAGACTGGCTCCAAATAGGAAAAGGAGTATATAAAGGCTGTATATTGTCACCCTGCTTATTTAACTTATATGCACAGTACATCATGAGAAATGCTGGGCTGGATGAAGCACAAGCTGGAATCAAGATTGCCAGGAGAAATATCAATCACCTCAGATATGCAGATGACACCACCCTTATGGCTGAAAGTGAAGAGGAACTACAAGCCTCTTGGTGAAAGTGAAAGAGGAGAGTGAAAAAGTTGGCTTAAAGCTTAACATTCAGAAAACTAAGATCATGGCATCTGGTCCCATCATCTCATGGGAAATAGATGGGGAAACACTGGAAACAGTGTCAGACTTTATTTTTCTGGGCTCCAAAATCACTGAAGATGGTGACTGCAGCCATGAAATTAAAAGACACTTACTCCTTGGAAGGAAAGTTATGACCAACCTAGATAGCATATTAAAAAGCAGACATTACTTTGCCAAGAAAGGTCTGTCTGGTCAAGACTATGGTTTTTCCAGTGGTCATGTATGGATGTGAGAGTTGGACTGTGAAGAAAGCTGAGTACTGAAAAATTGATGCTTTTGAACTGTGGTTTTGGAGAAGACTCTGACTTCTCCTTGACTGCAAGGAGATCCAACCAGTCAATCCTGAAGGAGATAAGTCCTGGGTGTTCATTGGAAGGACTGATGCTGAAGCTGAAACTCCAATACTTTGGCCACCTCATGTGAAGAGTTGACTCATTGGAAAAGACCCTGATGCTGGGAGGGATTGGGGGCAGGAGGAGAAGGGGACGACAGAGGATGAGATGGCTGGATGGCATCACTGACTTGATGGCCATGAGTTTGAGTACACTCTGGGAGTTTGTGATGGACAGGGAGGCCTGGCGTGCTGCGATTCATGAGGTCGCAAAGAGTCCGACACGACTGAGTGACTGAACTGAATGAACTTCCTCTCTTCTAAGATAAATAGGACTAAAGCCTAATTCGTATGTTTCTTACTTCAAGTGTCCTTGCCACCCTCCAAACTTAGTAAATGTCTTGTGTGGTCCCTTATACTATTTATTATTACAGGAATTTTCTATTATTGAATCTCATTCTTTTCTGTTTTTTCTCCACTACTAGACATATTTGCACTGTCTTTCCTACAGTGGCGTGTAAAATGGTTCTGGGATGACAAAATGTTCTTCATAAAGATTTTCCTGTTCATTGTTGGATTAACTGATTGCCTTTCACACTGTGCATCCTATTATAGGATGTAGAGCCACTTTTGTTTCTAGGTGTTCTACTGCTGCACACCTCTTCTCCCAAGTCTCACTGAACTTAGATTCCCATTTAGACATCTCAGGAAAGGGTAGCCAAAAAAGTCTTTGTGTGTTTTTGATATACTGAAATATGTTCTCTAGAAATGTTTACCCAACAAATCAAAATGCCCAAAATTCCCTCATTTAGTTTCAATGCTGAAGCTGTGAGGAAAAATTAAATTTTCCCCTAGTCATATACTTGTAATTCTTTTGAGGGGACTCTCGGTGTTCTAGGGAGACTTGTTTTAAGAAAGACACCTGTAGCTAGGTAAACTGTTTTCCTGTTGTTGTTATCAACATTCTTTAATCAGATCTTCTAGCTCTAATTTTTTGAGGCAAGAAAGGAAAAAGAAAGACTCCAGGTTGGGAGGAAGTTGAAAAGTACACATGTTTTTTCACAAGGGTTTGACTGCCTGACTCAGAAACTCGGTTTAAATCATACTTTCTCAATGAAAGTTTTTGACTGAAATAGATAGCCATACTATTTGTTTTTGGTGAAAGCATCTTAGTACTTTAAGAGCAAAGATTTATGATTGTCTATACTAATGACTGCTTTTTATTTTTCTTTTATTTTCAAACTTTAAACTTGTTATTTTGTATTGGAATATAACTGATTAACAATGTTGTGATAGTTTCAGGTGAACAGCAAGGGGACTCAGCCATGCATGTACATGTGTCCATCCAGGCTAGCACATAACATTGAGCAGAGTTCCCTGTGCTATACAATAGGTCTTTGTTGGTTATCCATTTTAAATATAGCAGTATGTACATGTCTTTCCTAAACTCCCTATCTATCCCTTCCCTGGTACTCATAAGTTCATTTTCTAATATGTGGAATCTAAAGAGAAATTATAAAAATGAGCTTACTCACAAAACAGAGACTCACAGACGTGGCTGCTTTTTAAATCAATCCATTATTCAGAATACTATGACATCCTTTCAATAAGCTGAAGTTGGCATCCTTGGGGTTTTTTTTTTTTTTAATTTTTTTATTAGTTGGAGGCTAATTACTTCAAAACATTTCAGTGGGTTTTGTCATACATTGATATGAATCAGCCATAGATTTACACTTATTCCCCATCCCGATCCCCCCTCCCATCTCCCTCTCCACCCGATTCCTCTGGGTCTTCCCAGTGCACCAGGCCGGAGCACTTGTCTCATGCATCCCACCTGGGCTGGTGATCTGTTTCACCATAGATAGTATACATGCTGTTCTTTTGAAACATCCCACCCTCACCTTCTCCCACAGAGTTCAAAAGTCTGTTCTGTATTTCTGTGTCTCCTTTTCTGTTTTGCATATAGGGTTATCATTACCATCTTTCTAAATTCCATATATATGTGTTAGTATGCTGTAATGTTCTTTATCTTTCTGGCTTACTTCACTCTGTATAAGGGGCTCCAGTTTCATCCATCTCATTAGGACTGGTTCAAATGAATTCTTTTTGACAGCTGAGTAAAATTCCATGGTGTATATGTACCACAGCTTCCTTATCCATTCATCTGCTGATGGGCATCTAGGTTCCTTGGGGGTATTTTGTGGTACCAAAATTTCAGTCTCCATCCTTAATCCTGTATATTTTTGTGACCCTCAGTTTACATAATTGCCCATGAATGGTTAGGCATGTTTGGTACAGCTCTTTTAATGAAAGGCCATGTGAATATCCAGTTTCTATCTTACTGAAATCAGTGAGGCAAAGCCCAGGTAAGGATGGCCTCAGAGGACATGTTACAAATAAGCACTCCTGGCAGTAGTGGAAGGACATAAAGGTATACAAATGACTTGTCTTCCTCTCCTGGGAATCCTGCCTATAGATCCTATATGACTGGGCTCTTCCAGGTTGGTTTATGACTTCTAGCCTTTGGAAGAAAGAACTGAGAAGTGAATCCCTATTTACCATATCTATAATTCTCAGCATTTCAGTGGTCCACTTTTTCCAGTTGTCCAAATCTTCACTCTTATGGTTCAGTTCAGTTCAGTCGCTCAGTTGTGTCCGACTCTTTGCAACCCTATGAATCGCAGCACGCCAGGCCTCCCTGTCCATCACAAACTCCCAGAGTGTACTCAAACTCATGCCCATCGAGTCGATGATGCCATCCAGCCATCTCATCCTCTGTCATCCCCTTCTCCTCCTGCCCCCAATCCCTCCCAGCATCAGGGTCTTTTCCAATGAGTCAACTCTACACATGAGGTGGCCAAAGTATTGGAGTTTCAGCTTCAGCATCAGTCCTTCCAATGAACACCCAGGGCTGATCTCCTTTAGGATGGACTGGTTGGAACTCCTTACAGTCCAAGGGACTCTCACCAGTCTTCTCCAACACCATAGTTCAAAAGCATCAATTTTCTGGCACTCAGCTTTCCTTACAGTCCAACTCTCACATACACACATGACCACTGGATGTGGAAAAACCATAGCCTTGACCAGACGGACCTTTGTTGGCAAAGTAATGTCTCTGCTTTTTAATATGCTATCTAGGTTGGTCATAACTTTCCTTCCAAGGAGTAAGCCTCTTATTTTCATGGCTGCAGTCACCATCTTCAGTGATTTTGGAGCCCCTCAAAATAAAGTCTGACACTGTTTCCAGTGTTTCCTCATCTATTTCCCATGAGGTGATGGGACCAGATGCCATGATCTTAGTTTTCTGAATGTTAAGCTTTAAGCCAACTTTTTCACTCTCCTCTTTCACTTTCATCAGGAGGCTCTTTAGTTCCTCTTCACTTTCTGCCATAAGGGTGGTGTCATCAGCATTATCTGAGGTGATTGATATTTCTCCTGGCAATCTTGATTCCAGCTTGTGCTTCATCCAGCCCAGCATTTCTCATGATGTACTGTGCATATAAGTTAAATAAGCAGGGTGACAATATACTGCCTTGACATACTCCTTTTCCTATTTGGAACCAGTCTGTTGTTCCATGTCCAGTCCCTAAAAAAGGCAATCCCAAAGAATGCTCAAACTACCTCTTAATTGCACTCATCTCACACGCTAGTAAAGTAATACTCAAAATTCTCCAAGCCAGGCTTTAGCAATATGTGAGCCGTGAACGTCCAGATGTTCAAGCTGGTTTT